>NW_015388406.1:121034-122344 GCF_001527695.2 Protobothrops mucrosquamatus
CAACTGAGGCAAAAAAATAATTCTTCTTTTAAAAATTTGCTGTAAGTTCCACCACAATTTTATCCAAAAGGCCTTAATAACCTTGCAAGTCCACCACATATGAAAAAAAGTTGCATCTTGTTGTCCACACCTCCAACACTTGGATTCATAATTCTCATAAATACGAGACATGGTTGCAGGGTCCATGTGCCATCTATAATATTGAAACGCTTCTTGTGAGGATTATATAAAGGGATATGCAGCAAAGGGGCCTCATAAGCTTGAGTTTAAGCATTAGGCAGACAATGTTATGGGGTAGACTGCATTGTCTTAAGGTAGCACTAAGGAAACAATTTGTGTAGTATGTGGTACAATACTTCTATTGTACTTAGCTCCCACAAAAGGGCTGTTGAAATTATCTAGCTAATCAATGGTAGATGGAATGGTAGTTTTGGTAATCAAAAATCATACTGACACAATTAGTATCTACTCACAGAGTTAAATAATTGCCTTACCCTTAATTACTGTACAAGTGCAGCTCAGGCTTTCAACCAGCCTGGTACAGTGTAGCACTGCTGATTATGATGTGGAGTCTACAAGAAAATACCAACTTGAAAACATCTTCTATAGTGCTAGTGAGCCACAGTAATATGTATTGGGGAAAGGGGGGGGGCTTTTTCAGTAGCGCATTCATGCCGCTCCTTTGGAATGTTTCATCTGGTGAATTTACTGCTGTGTAAATTCTGTTTGCAAAATTGAGTTTAAAGTGAAAATTTGGTACTCTGAAAAATCTGAGCTAGCCAAGAACTGAAAGATGTTCCATCTTGGATAATTAAAAAGGATTATCACAAAATGTTCAGTCCTGCCCCTGGTACAAGTGGGAGAAACAACCCAGTTTCAGAATTCCTTTGTTTAAAGTAAAAATTATTGTAAAACTAGCCCACAGGTGATAAAAGATCTCCATTCCTGGCTCCTAACTTGGTTTTGCACTTTTAAAAAAGTAAGCTAATGTTGACCCTGCAATACTGCATCGAAGGATATTACAGTGAGGCAAGAAAGTATTTGATCCCCTGCTGATTTTGTACGTTTGTCCACTGACAAAGAAATGATCAGTCTATAATTTTAATGGTAGTGTGGGAAGTCAAAGCCCCAGAGAAGGAAATATTAAAAAGGAAACAATATTTTTCACCAAAAGGATTTTTAAAAGCATTTTTTGAAAAGCAGAAACCAAACCTTGCCTCATCTCTTTGCCCAAACCAGTGGCTAGGCCTATACAAATGCAGATGTAGAACCATCAGTAAGTTTGGAGCCAGGGATCTCAAGACAAAGGA
>NW_015388406.1:126094-135418 GCF_001527695.2 Protobothrops mucrosquamatus
AGGAAGCTAGGGAGGGTATAAAAAAAGCTACTGGCCATGTGCTCACTCTCTTTCTTCTCTGCTCTTTCCTGAAGAGCCAACTCTCTGCTTCTGCAATAAACTATAACCATCTTCCCAAAGCAGTCGCCATGTTGCTTATTTAATAATAATGATAATATTCCCGGCTTGGATGAACCAGGATGAAGACTTACTTCTAACAGTAGGTTTATTTTAACAGTGAGACAGAATAACAAAAAATCCAGAAAAATGCATTTCAAAAAAGTTATAAATTGATTTGCATTTTAATGAGTGAAATAAGTATTTGATCCCCTATCAATCAGCAAGATTTCTGGCTCCCAGGTGTCTTTTATACAGGTAATGAGCTGAGATTAGGAGCACTCTCTTAAAGGGAGTGCTCCTAATAGCTTGTTACCTGTATAAGACACCTGTCCACAGAAGCAATCAGTCAGATTCCAACGTCTCCACCATGGCCAAGACCAAAGAGGGGACAGGACTTCACCTCATCAAAGGGACAATGGGCGGGGCCATGTACTGTCAAATCTTGGGTGAGAACCTCCTTCCCTCAGCCAGGGCATTGAAAATGTGTCATGGATGGGTATTCCAGCATTGCAATGACCAAAACACATGGCCAAGGCAACAAAGGAGTGGCTCAAGAAGAAGCACATTAAGGTACTGGAGTGGCCTAGCCAGTTTCCAGACCTTAATCCCATAGAAAATCTGGAGGGAGCTGAAAGTTAGAGTTGTCAAACGTCAGCCTCAAAACCTTAATGACTTGGAGAGGATCTGCAAAGAGGAGTGGGACAAAAGCCCTCCTGAGATGTGTGCAAACCTGGTGGCCAACTACAAGAAACGTCTGACCTCTGTGATTGCCAACAAGGGTTTTGCCACCAAGTACTAAGTCATGTTTTGCAAAGGGGTCAAATACTTATTTCACTCATTAAAATGCAAATCAATTTATAACTTTTTTGAAATGTGTTTTTCTGGATTTTTTTGTTATTCTGTCTCTCATTGTTAAAATAAACCTTCCATTAAAATTATAGACTGATCATTTCCTTGTCAGTGGGCAAACATACAAAATCAGCAGGAGATCAAATACTTTTTTCCCTCACTGTACTTCTCCAATTTTTAACACTCTACCCTGTATTTTTCAGGAGGCAACTGGACTTTGTTTTTCTTTGAAGATGTTTTGCTTCTCATCCAAGGCGCTTCTTCAGCTCTGACTGGATGGTGGGGAATGGAAGGATTTATATAATCCTTATATAAATTTATATTATCCTTATATAAATCCTTCCATTCTCCACCATCCAGTCACAGCTGAAGAAGTGTCTTGGATGAGTGTCTCAGCACGGAGATGTAAAATCCACCAATGGGTTAACTCTGCTTTCCTGCCCATTAGACCAAGTCAGCCAAATTTGTCACGCCCTTCCTTGGGTGACCACTCCCCATTCTTTGACGAGGGTGAAGCTGACTGTAGTTCGACATGTTGGCTCCCGGTTTCCTAATATGAACTAGTTATTCTTAGGGTGGGAGTGTGTGGGGAAAAATGCACGCGCAGCAAACTGCCGTGCTTTCCCCCCCACAAACCTCATAACTTCTTGATACCCTTTATTCCAATGAAGCAGCCAGAAGGTCATACCCTTTTGACTTAATGCCTCACCTACCTAAACAGATAATATGCTTAAATCTCTTCCTGTCTTTGTTAGTTCTTTCTCCTTTTGATCTACCTGTATTTGTTCTTACCTGATCTTTGACCATGTAATGTGTTACTAGAAAATAGATGCTTACATGAAGACATTTTCCAATGAAGAAACCTTTGTCAGCATCTAATGGTTAAGCTGTGTATGTAACAAGTATATAAGAAGCAATATACTCAGAGTTTGTCAAGCTGTGTCCTGCAGCTTCAAACCTCTGCTCAAGACATGCCTGCGTCTTTGTCTTAGCGTCATACAGGAGTGGATTCTACATCTCCGTGCTGAGAAAAGGCATTCAGGTAAGACAATGCCCCTTCTCCAGCACAGGAGATGTAGAATCCACCAATGGGACATACCAAAGCCTTACTGTCCTAATGGGGGGGGGGAACCGGGGAGTTCGCTGTCGCGTCCCCCGTGATTACCTGTTGGAGAACCCTCCTTCCAAAGGAGGCATCCACGGATGCGAAGCGGTCTATCTTGTAGTGTCGGATGAATGGAGAAGGCGAGGACCATGTCGCCACCCTGCAGACCTCCTCGATAGAGGCCTGTGTGGCCCACGCCACGGAGGTCGCAGCACTGCGAGTGGAGTGTGCTGTGATCTGCCCTGGTGTTGGTAGGGACAGGGATTGATACGCTTCCGCAATGCAGGCCCTGATCCACCTGCCTATAGTTGAAGCAGATACCTTCTGCCCCTTAGAGGTATGGTGGAATGAGACGAATAGGGCTTCCGACTTGCGGAAGGTCGCCGTTCGCTTGATATAGTGTCGCAGTGCCCTACGAACGTCCAGTGTGTGCCACTGTCGTTCCAGGGCATTGGACGGGCTGGGGCAGAAATCCGGTAGGACGATTTCTTGGGCCCTATGGAACGTGGTGTTGACCTTGGGAACGAAGGTTGGATCCAAGCGAAGGACCACACGGTTTTGCTGGAAGGAACAGAGGTCCCCCCTGACCGACAGTGCCGCGAGTTCCGATATGCGCCTGGCCGAAGTGACCGCGACCAGGAAGGCGACCTTGAGGGACAAGTCCCTCAGAGTACACGACTTGATGGGCTCGAACGGTGCCTTGGTGAGGGCCTGAAGGACCCGTGGTAGTTCCCAGGTGGGGTACCTGTGGACTATGGGAGGTTTTGTGTTGGTGGCTCCCTTAAGGAAAGCACGGATCCTGGAGTGTTGTGCCAAGGGAGCTGAGGTTGCGCATGTAATTAAAGTGGATAGCGCTGCGACCTGCCTGCGGATGGTATTGGGGGCAAGGCCCCTGTCCAGGCCATCGAGCAAATATTCTAGGATGTTTGGGACTGTCAGGTTCAAGACCTCAAGTAGCCGCCTTTCGCACCAGCTGCAGAAGTTCCTCCATGTGGAGTCATAGATGCGGTTAGTCGCCGGTCGGTGGGATGCCTGAATCATTGAAATTACTCTTGGTGGGTATAATTCCCCGCTCAAGATTCGGAGTTCAAGTGCCAGGCGGCTAGTTGAAGCCATTGGGGTTCTGGGTGTTGCAGAGCTCCCTGACTGAGTGATATTTGGTCCGGGGGAATCCTCCATGGGGGAGAGCTGGAGAGGCTCACCAGGTCCGCGAACCACGGTCTTCGTGGCCAATGTGGGGCCACGAGTATGACCTCCGCCCATTCCTGCAATATCTTGCGATGGTTGCCGGGATCAACGGAAGGGGAGGGAATGCGTAAAGAAGACCCCCCCGGCCATGTGGCATGCAGGGAGTCTGCTCCCTCTGCTCCCGGCAATGGGAACCTTGAGAAGAACCTCGGTACTTGGGCGTTCGTCGGGGACGCGAACAGATCTACCACTGGCTGTCCGAACTTCCTCCCTATTTCCGCGAATAGGTCTGGACTCAGACGCCATTTGGAGTGGTCCACGGTTGACCTTAGGAAGTCCGCTTGCCTGTTCGCTTCCCCCAAGATGTGTTCAGCCCTGATGGAGGCGAGGTTTGCCTCTGCCCAGGATCCCAAGGCCTGGGCCTCCGTCATGAGGGTTCTGGACTGGGTGCCCCCCTGCCGGTTCACGTGTGCTTTTGCTGACACATTGTCTGTGAGGACTAGGACATGTTGTCTCGCTACCCTGTAGTGGAAGTGGCGAAGGGCCAAGTGTATGGCCCTTAACTCCAACCAATTGATGTTGTGTTCCAGATCTGCCTGGGACCATTGTCCCTGTGCCCACTGAGACTGCAGATGTGCTCCCCAACCAAACACACTGGTGTCCGTCGTGAGTGTGAGCCGGTCGGGTTCCTTGAAATGTGACCCTCTGGCTACTGCTGGTGATGTCCACCATTTGAGAGACCGCAAGGTTTTGGGTGGAACCCTTACTCGCCTGTTGAAAGAGCTGAGTCTCAGCCTCTGGAATGGAAGGAGAAACTATTGGAGTTCCCTGGAGTGTAGCCTGGCCCAAGGAACTATTGCGATGCATGACACCATCTTCCACAGGAGTTGGGAGAGCCTGACCAGTGGCACAGTTTGATCCCTGTGTACCTTTAGCGCTAGGGACCGTATACTATTGCGGCACTCCTGTGACAGGTAGACCTGCCCCCTGAGGGTGTCTATGATGGCGCCCAGGTGTGGGATACAGGTGGATGGGTTGGTCTGACTTTTTTGAAAGTTGACCGAAAACCCGTGTTCCTGAAGGACCCTGATTGTCTGTGCTAGGTCCGACTGAGCTACCTGAGGAGAGGGGGACTGGATGAGGATGTCGTCCAGGTAGCACTGGACGCATACAGGTATTGTTCGGAGGTGTGCGGCCAGCACCGCTTGGTGAAGACCCTTGGGGCTGACGAGAGTCCGAACGGAAGAGCCCTGTACTGGAAGTGGTGTCCCGCGTAGCAGAACCTGAGGAACCTGCGGTGTCTGGGAGCGATGGGAATGTGGAGGTACGCCTCCCTGAGGTCTATGGACGTCAGGAAATCCCTGTGTCTTATGCCCCCCAGGATGGAATGAAGGGATTGCATTTTGAACCTTCTGTAGGCGATGTGATGGCCTTTGAGGTCCAGGATTGCCCTCCAACCCCCCGAGGTCTTGGGGACCACGAAGAGGATGGAGTAGAAACCCCACCCCCGGTCTCCGGCTGGAACCTGTTCTATGGCCTTTATCTCTAGGAGGTGCCGGATGGCCTCCTGCATGAGGTTGCTTTTGTTGGGGTTTCTTGCTTGGGGGCAAGAGATGAAGTGTTCTGGGGGACTGGATATGAACTCTAGGGACAAGCTGTAACGGATGGTTTGGCGAACCCAGGAGTCCGTGGTGGTGGCTTCCCACTGGTGGGAGAAGAGCGCCAGCCTGCCGCCTATGGCTTGAGAGTCACTTGGACCTTCTGTAGGGGCGTCCCCCTCCCCGAAAGGGCCATTTGCTCTGGCCCTGGTGCCTGGGTCTGGATCCGAACCTGTCTGGTTGACGGTCCTGCCTAGGTGTGGGGGCCCGGGGTGGTTGAGGGAACCCGGTGCCTGTGCCAGTCCGAAAGGGCTGCCTGCGGGGGTACGGGTTTGGGCGCCTGTCGGCCCGCCTGCTGGAGTGGGCCAGCACCTTACGTTTGTCCTTGTTTTCGGTCAGGTAGGGGTTCAAGGCTTCCCCGAACAGTTGCCCACCCTGGTACGGTGCCGTGGCTAGGCGCCACTTGGCCTTTGGGTCGGCTTGCCAGTGTTTGAGCCATAGCATCCTACGTGTTGAGACGTTGGATGCTAACGCTCTGGATGAGAACCTGCCTACGTGTAGTGTGGCATCGGAAACATATTCTGACGCAGCAGCTAGCTTGCTCAGGTCTTGTTGTCTCTGTACCTCCTCCTGGGGGATTCTAGCTTGTATTTGACGAATCCAGAGTAAGGAGGTGCGTGCAAAGAAAGATGCACAAGTGGCAGCTTTTACTGCTCACGCCACCGCCTGGTGGGTCCTGCGGAACGCGAGTTCCCATCTCTTGTCATCGGACTTTAAGACTTCCGCCATGTCCCCCGACACTGCGGTTGGGGAGAAAAGGAACCCAAAGGGTTCGTCCACCTTTGGCACCTCAAGGTCCTCTGACTGTTCTGGCGCAACGCTAAACAGTTTTTTGTCTGATCCCCCCGGGGGAGGAAAGGTGCCCAGTGATGCCCATTGCTTCTTGATGGTGTTCCGAAAGAGAGTCGGGTAGGGAACGTGGTGGTGGGCTACGACGGGTTCGCAGAACAATGGGTCTGCCCCGGGCGGTTGGTCTGGCTGTGGGGTATGGTCCGGTCCAATGTTGGCTGTGGCACTGGCTCTGCGGAGCAGTGGAAGGAAGAAGGGTTGAATACCCCTCCGAATGGGGGAGGATCTGGGGGAGGGTCTTCCTCCTCCCACCATGACAAGTCCTGTTGGTCATCCTCCGTAGGAGAGGAGCCCCTGCTTAGAAAGGACCGTGATGGAGAGGTGGGTTCCTGGTGTCTGGTTTCCCCTGATTGGAAGCTGGATGGGGTCATGGCCGTCACAGGTTCGGGTCTCGGCCCGTGGTTGGCCCTAGTGGCCATCAACCTGTTAAAGGCCTGCTCAATTATGATTTGGAGTCTGTCCTCGGAGGGAAAACCTTCAGTCTCCGTTCTCCTCAGTCCTGCCACTGTGGGGGTGAAGGTGGCCTCGGGTGGTTGCCTGGGCCAGTTCCTCTTCAGGGGTCTGGAGCGACCCTTCCGGGAACCATACCACTTGGGTAGAGGGCCCCAAGGGGAGATCGAAAGGCGCCTCCTCCATTTGCTCCGCCTTTGTCCTAGCCTGCTTTTGCACTTTGGAGAATTCCCTCTCCAGAGCTTGGTGCCTTCTGCTAGCCTGTTTCTCCGCCAACTTGGAAGGTTTCCTTCTGGAAATGGACTTAGCTTTGGCTTTGATCCTGCCTGCCGCCTCCTGCTTGGAGGATTTTTGCCTCTTGCAGCTGGTGGGAGGGGAGGCGGTGTTCTTGGGTTGAGACACCGTGGGCTCCTCCATCCTGGTGTGAGCTTTCTCGGTTTGGTACCGAGAGGGAGCTCCGGCAGGGGATCAGTTGGGGAGATAGGCTGAGCATGTACAGCAGGGAATGGTCGTCCCGCTCTTCTGACCACTTGACCGGTGGTAGGAGGTTGTCCAGTCTTGTCTACTGTTGCGGCCCTCTTGCTTGCTGTAGACTGCAAGTATGCTTATTGTGGTCAGGTCACCAGTATTGTGCAGGCGCTTGAGGTGGATTATTATGTGTACAACTGAATATTATTTTCCCTTTTTTATTTTTTTTAATTTATTATTATTATTATTAATACCACTGTTATTATTGCATGCGTTAAATTATTTATTTTTATTTGTTTATTAATTATTATTATTAATACTACTGTTATTATTGCAGGCGTGTGCCAATGGTCACCTGAGAGGGGAGGGGGGGTCTGGGTGTTTAAAGGAAACCACCAGCAACAGGACCGTTGATGTGTGGGATCAAGGCTCGATCCTGGCTTTGCTGTCTGTAAGATTGAGGGATCTAATGTTGGAATTGGTTACAATAGGCTTTGCCAGTCCGGTAAGGATTCCTCTTTGAAGCTTGGGGCAACAACTCTACTCTTGGTGTGTGTGTGTGCCGCGATCTGTTCCGGACTTAAAATGGCGACCGGAACTGTCCCTGAGAAGAAGGGTGGCGCTTACTAGTTGCTGCTGCTGAGGCGGGAGACTTGAACGGACGAGAAAGCTGCCACCTGCAGCCGCAGCGTGCTTCGGCCTCCAAAATGGTGACCGGAGTAATGTAAACAAGATCGAGCGATCGCTCCGCTTATCCAGCAATCGCTCTCACAACTTCCCAGCTGAGATCTCTGAAACTCTCCCCCCCCGCAAGGAGGAGAGGAGCAAGAGTAAAATTGAGAGGGGTGGTGACCGTGGCTCCAACGGTGAGTTCAGCCGGCTGCTGCACTGGTCCCAGTGCTTAGCAGCTGATCTGAGCCTTTCCCCAGAGATTTTGTTTGGTTTGGCTGCTGCGAGCCCCAGTCGGCTGTCACGCTGATCTGAGCGCTTTGCAGCTGGTTAAGGTTTCTCCCAGTGCCTTCCCTGTCCTGGATTTGAGTCTGGGAAGAACCCCTCTGATGAGATGGCTGCTGCGCTGGTCCCAGCGCTGAGCAGCTGATCTGGCGACCTGCGTTTTCCCCTTCTTTAAGGCTGAAGCTTTAAGGTTTTAGCTCTTACAGGGATTTTGTGATGGGAAAAAAACCCCCGTCCTTATCAGCTGCAGCCTCTCTCATCCAGCGCTGTTCCCAGCGCTGCTGAAAAGGACTGTGAGTGAGGAGAAAATAGAATCCACCAATTATTTAATCTCTACTACCTGCCTTAGACCGGGAGCCAAATTGCCACGTCCGTCTGGAAGACCAAGTCAAAGAATAGGGAGTGGTCACCCAAGGAAGGGCGTGACAAATTTGGCTGACTTGGTCTAATGGGCAGGAAGGCAGAGTTAACCCATTGGTGGATTCTACATCTCCTGTGCTGGAGAAGCAAAACATCTTCAAAGAAAAACAAAGTCCAGTTGCCTCCTGAAAAAGCACCTTTGGGACAACCATGACCTGGATAACTGAGAATCTCCATAGACATCTAGCTATGCACTTTGGGATGAACACCCTTCGAATGTTGCGGGAATATGAGTGGATTTCCAAAAAACATTGCAGACTACAGGAACCATTTGCGCTTCAGTTTGAGATGCAGACAACACAGACTCAACCCCAACAGCCTGCGTCTGTCTTCAACAGTGAAGGGACACAGGGCAGAAAACATCCTGCAGCCAAGAAGGCTCCACACACATTTGCACTACTCAGGTGACCCTGAGAACACAGGTAAACCTCCAAATAGCCTCAGTTACTCTAAAAGAATGCAAAGGACCAGCTGTTTGCAAGGAATATAAATCCATTCCCCACCATCTAGTCAGAGCTGAAGAAGCTTCTTGGATGAGAAGTGAAATGTCTTCAAAGAAAAATAAAGGCCAGTTGCCTCCTGAAAAAGCACCTTTGGGACAACCATGACCTGGATGACTGAGAATCTCCATAGACTCTACTACCCTGTAGATTCCTAGATCCCAACTGCCATTTTGACTCCCTTTTAAAAGTAGAAAACCAAGTTAGGAGCCAAGAATGGAGATCATCTGTGGGCTATTTTTACAATAAATTTTACTTTAAACAAAGGAATTCTGAAACTGGGTTGTTCCTCCCACTTGTACCATGGGCAGGACTGAACATTTTGTGATAATTCTTTTTAACTATCCAAGATAGAACATCTTTCAATTCTTGGCTAGCTCAGATTTTTCAGAGTACCACATTTTCACTTTAAACTCATTTTTTTGCAAACGGAATTTACATTAAAGGTGGAAAGAATTCTGAAGTGATTGATCTTGGTCTGATTTTTTTACATCTCAAAAGCCTGGCATTTTAACAGGGGTGTGTAGACTTTCTATATCCACTGTAAGTGGCATATTAAATTACTTGCAACAGGTTATTCTTAGTTTACTCTAGAGAAAGTGCCACAAGAAGATAGTAATTAAAATAAACCCAGAAGGGCAGTTACAACAAACTCACATATTAGTTGATACATGAGTAATACAGCTGCTCTTTAAATAACCAGAAGCAAGAAGGATGAGAAACATGTGGCATGACTTAAGATGTTTTGGGCCTCTCTTCTACACAGTGCCATTTACAGCAAACT
>NW_015388406.1:135518-144368 GCF_001527695.2 Protobothrops mucrosquamatus
TGGCCTAGGGGGGGGATTGTATAGGGATTTTAATAGGGATTTTATAACTTTTCTAAAAATAACAGGCTAATTTAATATATATTTTAATTGTTTTTAGATATTTATTGTATAGTTTCGTTTTTTATTTGCCTGTAAGCCGCCCTGAGTCCTTCGGGAGAAGGGCGGGGTATAAATTAAAGTAATAATAATAATAATAAAAAGGGTACTTTGTCACCCGTTATCTTAATAGCAGGACCTATAGGATACAATTGTCTTAAGTATTGTATACTGTACAGTGTCATGAACAAATTTAAAACAATGTATTTTCTAAACCCTAGATTCACTTCCCCATTATGTAATACTTGCAAGGGAGACCTTGCCTAGAGGGAGAAGAAAAAGAAAGGTCAGGATTATAAATCTAAAATTTTATTATGGACAAAAGGACAGTTCAGTATGAAGTTAAAATCCAAACAATTAAGTTTTAGACATTTTCACAGAAGCCTAACACATGCTTTACTTTAAAAAAGATTTGTACAATGCAGTTCTACATACATGCTGCCCTGTGAAGAAGTTGGTGGCTTACTAGGACTTGAGCAAATTCAGAGGTAAAATTATGTCCTTTGTAAAAACAGAAGTCTATTACATTAAAAATAAGTGGAGGGCCAAGGCAAAGTAATCATTAATGCCCAGGTCTGACAAAAAGTGTTTACAGACTATTCTGCAACTTATGCTGTAGGAAAGTAGATTTCACTCCTTTCGTCCCCCCACCACTCATGATTCTCAAGTTCAAATACATACAGGAAAGTAAAGTAATCCTAGTTCTGTGGGAAGGGGAAGTTAAAAGGATACAGAAAAGAAAGTCTATTTTAGGACAAGGTGTTAAATTTTCCTCTTCCCTAATTTTAGATGTGTGACAATAATTCTTTTATTAGCTGCATTCATGATTACAGCCTTAGCTGTTAATGCTAACACTTAAGATGCATTTGCTCCAGCATTTTGATTAAGAGTAACCTATTTTAATTGCAGTAAGATGCAGGTTTTTTTTAAAGAACTATGATTCTGGCTATAGAATACTGTAAACTACACTTTGTTTCAAGTCAGTTGGCGCATACCCTCCCTTCCCACCTCAACAATACACAAAAAATAGCAAAAAAGGAATCAAACCTACACACACATGCTAAACTATAAAAATGCTGTTAATACTATTTGGGAGAAAGGTTGCAAATTTCAGGTGATCTTTACAGAACAAGCACCTGCACTTGCTGTTTCTGTTGGTGGCCTTCATTCCTCCAATCAAGGTGACAGATTATGAATATGCACATGCACACACAAGCAGAGATCTTGTCCTGTTTCTACAGAGGGTATCCTCCTCAGCCAAGTGTCTCTTCACTTCTTCCTCATGTTCAAACCCACAGTCTGTTCTCTTAATACAAAAGTCAGCCAAAGGAGGGATGAGGACAGAAGGGCAAGCAACTTAACTCTTGTCATCCTTCTTATCATCCTCCTCCGAGGGATAAGAGTGCCATGTGAGCCTTTCCTCATAAAATGAGATGACCACCTGTGGACACTTGATGTTAGCTTCCTTGGCAGGAACCAGATCAGCTTCATCTGAGTTTTTCCTATATAATCAAGAGAAAAAATGTTAGTGTTTATCCCACAGGCAGTGATAAAGAAGATCTATTTTCAAAATACAGATGATCAAAGATTGTGCCATGTCACCTGAATGACACTTGTGAAAATTTGATGGAATGTATTGTTTAAAGTTGTAAGGTATATCAAAGTCAATATTTTCTGGTAGCAGGTACAACTATTTCATTTTGTTCTCTAATTTAAAAGATAACTTGCTGGATCTTCTATTTCCTAATTGTGGAGATGGATGAATATCCCACTAAACTGCAAGGATACCATGGCATAGTTCCAACCTCTGATGGACAATACATTTGCACCTACCATGTTTCCCCAAAAGTAAGACCTAACCCCAAAATAAACCCTAGTTTTTTGGAGATGGGCCTAATACAGTGAGGGGAAAAAAGTATTTGATCTCCTGCTGATTTTGTATGTTTGCCCACTGACAAGGAAATGATCAGTCTATAATTTTAATGGAAGGTTTATTTTAACAAGAGAGAAAGAATAACAAAAAATCCAGAAAAACACATTTCAAAAAAGTTAATAAATTGATTTGCATTTTAATGAGTGAAATAAGTATTTGACCCCTTTGCAAAACATGACTTAGTACTTGGTAGCAAAACCCTCGGCAATCACAGAGGTCAGACGTTTCTTGTAGTTGGCCACCAGGTTTGCACAAATCTCAGGAGGGCTTTTGTCCCACTCCTCTTTGCAGATCCTCTCCAAGTCATTAAGGTTTCGAGGCTGACGTTTGGCAACTTGAACCTTCAACTCCCTCCACAGATTTTCTATGGGATTAAGGTCTGGACACTGGCTAGGCCACTCCAGGACCTTAATGTGCTTCTTCTTGAGCCACTCCTTTGTTGCCTTGGCCGTGTGTTTTGGGTCATTGTCATGCTGGAATACCCAACCACGACCCATTTTCCTGGCTGAGGGAAGGAGGTTCTCACCCAAGATTTGAAGGTACATGGCCCTGTCCAGCGTCCCTTTGATGCAGTGAAGTTGTCCTGTCCCCTTAGCAGAAAAATACCCCTAAAGCATGTTTCCACCTCCATGTTTGATGGTGGGGATGGTGCTCTTGGGGTCATAGGCAGCATTCCTCCTCCTCCAAACACGGCGAGTTGATGCCAAAGAGCTCGATTTTGGTCTCACCTGACCACAACACTTTCACCCAGTTCTCCTCTGAATCATTCAGATGTTCATTGGCAAACTTCAGACATGCCTGTACATGTGCTTTCTTGAGCAGGGGGACCTTGCAGGCGCTGCAGGATTTCAGTCCTTCATAGCGTAGTGTGTTACCAATTGTTTTCTTGGCGACTATGGTCCCAGCTGCCTTGAGATCATTGACGAGATCTTCCCATGTAGTTCTGGGCTGATTCCTCACCATTCTCATGATCATTGAAACTCCACAAAGTGAGATCTTGCAGGGAGCCCCAGGCTGAGAGAGATTGAGTTATTTTGTGTTTCTTCCATTTGCGAATAATCGCACCAACCCTTGTCACCTTCTCACCAAGCTGCTTGTAGCCCATTCCAGCCTTGTGTAGGTCTACAATCTTGTCCCTGCCATCCTTGGACAGCTCTTTGGTCTTGGCCATGGTGGAGAGTTTGGAATCTGATTGATTGCTTCTGTGGACAGGTGTCTTTTATATCGGTAACAAGCTGAGTGTCACAGTTTCGATAGATGAGACCAAGTAAAGCAGAACTCCGAGGCTTCAGTTTTCCTCTATGAACATGTTTATTGGTTACAAAGTATCAGCATGATCAAAAGTGAAACCATGACTAAAGATCCCTCCCAAAGCAACAGTATTACAAAGTTAAAATTCCCACCCCCCAAATGTATGCAATGAAGTATGTTTCCCAATAGAATAGATTGGCGGGCTTTCTGACATTAGGCTCAACCCCCCAGCTGAGGGAACAGAAATGACCTTGGTTCCCACGGGACAGAGAATTGTTTAGGCTAGCATAGAACTTCCCATACCTCCTCCCCCCAATCTTGTGGCAACCGAAAATGAACAAGTTGGCTTCAGTCAGGTTTGTTGCAGGTTTGACAGTCGGATCCCCTAAAGAGAAAACAAATCCTGCAGAAAACAAAGAGTAAATTAGGAATCTCCCCAAGTCTTTTGAGGGTGTTTATCATAAAACGTCTTTATCAACCGGTCTGCTTTGACGTCTACACTCTTAACCCAGGTAGCCTCTGATAAAGGATACCCCTTCCACTGCACTAGGAACTGTAATTTCCCTTTGTATAACCTAGAGTCAAGGATTCGCTTAATTTCATAATGAGTTTCTCCTTGAACTAAAAGGGGACCAGGTGCTTTCTTGGGAGTTGGTCTCAATGAGGATTCCCTCAGAGGTTTTAGCAAACTGCAATGGAAAACAGGGTGAATTTTCCCAAGTAAGCGAAGAAGTTTCAATTCAACTGTCACAGGATTGATAATTCTAATTATAGGGAAAGGACCAAGAAATTTCGGTCCCAGTTTCTTACTGGGCAATTCAAGTCTTAAATATTTGGCTGAAAGATAGACCTTTTCCCCCCAGCAGAAACGGCCTCTGATGGGACCACTTCTTATCGGCTTGTTCCTTGTAAGTTTTTGCAGCTTGTGTTAGAGCTTTTTTTACATTAGTCTGAACAGTTTGCCATGATGTCACCCACTGGTCTAATGTTTGTGAGGCAGGTGGTTCCTGAGGGTATTCAGGCATAGTGACAAACTCTCGGCCGGTGGCTCTCTTAAATGGAGTAAGTCCAGTACTGCTATGCACAGTATTATTGTAAGCCACCTCAGCAAAAGGTAGGTCAGCCCAGTTCGTTTGTTGGTAATTAACGTAGCATCTGATGTATTGTTCCACCATTGTGTTAGCTTTTTCAGTCGATCCATTCGTGCTCAGATGAAAAGCCGAGGAAAGCCCCTGAGGCTATGAAATGAGCCTGCTTAGAAAAAAGATCAATGACAGTCCATATTACGGTATTTCCTCTACTTTCTGGTAGCTCAACAATAAAGTCTATAGCTATTTCCTCCCAGCTACCTGCTGCAACAATCCAGGGAGTTTCCCTGGTCGTCTTTTCATGGCAGCGCAAATGAAACAGCTTTTTATGTAGCTTTCAATGTCCTTTTTCATCCCTGGCTACTAAAACTGTTTCTGGACCAAATGCAATGTTTTTAAAAAGCCAAAGTGACCGGCGAATTTGGTGTTGTGACTGCGTTGAAGTGCTTGGATTCCGAGGATCTCGGGTAGGTACAATTTAGAGACCTTCCAGGCTAACACATCCTGTTGGGTCAGTAGAGTCTTATTTGCCTGGAACCAGGTGTCAGTCTTTAATTCTTCCCTAAGTTTCTTTCTTAGAGGGTTCTCTGGCTCAGCTGGCTGTGTGTGCGTTTGACCGCGAGTGGTTATTTGCGAAGCTGATTGTGGCAGGGGAATAATAGGGTTTATAATGTCCTCTTGGCGGCTTTTTGTACTGGGGCATCCTAGATCAGGGGTAGGCAACCTCGGCTCTTTTATGACTCATGGACTTCAACTCCCAGAATTCCTGAGTCAGCATAGCTGGGAGTTGAAGTCCATGAGTCATAAAAGAGCCGAGGTTGCCTACCCGTCCTAGATAAAGCATCAGCCAAGGAATTTTTTTCCCCAGGAAGGTATTTCAGAGTGAAATTGAAACGATTAAAGTACTGTGCCCAACAGACCTATTTAGGGGACAACTTTCGAGGGGTTCTCAGTGCCTCTAGATTTTTATGATCAGTCCACATTTCAAAAGGCACTTTGCTTCCCTCAAGGAAATGACGCCATGTTAATAAGGCCCACCTCACTTCCCATATTGCCCATTGCCTTTCAGTATCAGTTAATTTCCTAGAGGTATAGGCGCAGGGTTGTAAGTCCCCCTTTTGATTTCTTTGCAAAAGGACCGCTCCCACTGACACATCACTTGCATCAGCTTGGATTATGAACTGTTTGTTAGGATCGGGGTGTTTCAGGACAGGTTCAGATGCAAATAGTCTCTTTAAGTTTTCAAATTCCGCTTGGCATTCCATAGACCATGACGGGTTGACAGGGTTGAGGCTCCCCCCCCCTTTTCCAGTTTTCAACAGTTCAGTAATTGGCAGGGCTATCTTGGCAAAAGAAGGAATGAACAGCCAATAGAAGTTTGTGAACTTTAGGAAGATCTGAAGCTGTTTACAGGTTTGTGGAGGCTGCCACTCAAGCACCGCTTTGACCTTGGCTGGGTCCATTTCAACCCCCTCACTGGAAGTCCGGTACCCAAGATAGTCGAGGCGTGTCTGATGGAAATCGCACTTAGAGAGTTTAGCATAAAGCTTGGCTTTAGGCAACTTTTTGAGCACTTCACGCACTAATTTGATGTACTCTGCCATGGTTTCGGTGTAAATAAGGATGTCATCAAGATAGACTAGAACCCCTTTATACAGGTGATCATGCAGCACTTGATTAATTGCATAAACACAGCAGGGGCCCCTTGAAGGCCAAAAGGCATAACTCTGAACTGGAAGCTTCCCGGAGGGCTGTTGAAAGCTGTTTTCCATTCATCTCCCTCTTTGATTTGCACCCTGCGATCCATCTTTTTTCTCTTAGAACAGGGCAGCCACAGACGATTTTGCGGGTTGGATGAAACCTCTGGCTAGATTCTTGTCGATGTATCCCCTCAACTCTTTTAATTCTCTGGGCGTCATTGAATACATTTTTGGCTTGGGAAGTTTGGCTCACAGTTCTCAATTGCACAGTCAGTCCCCCAGTGGGGGTGGGGGGGGGAAAGGTTGTCACATTCCTTTTTGCCAAAAACGTCTGCTAAGTCTCGGTATTCACTGGATATCAGCTGGGGCCCTGGAATAAGTTCTATGGCCACGCTTAACAGTTCAAGGGACTGTTCTTGGTCTTCAATAGCGCCAGCTCCCCACACTTCACTAGGTGAGGTAGGAATAGAATAGAATAGAATAGAACCTTGTAGGTCTTCTGGTCCAGCCCCCTGCTCGAACAGGAGAACCTATACCATTTCAGACAAGTGACTGTCTAGTCTCTTCTTAAAAACCTCCAGTAATGGAGCGCCCACAATTTCTGAAGGCAAGCTGTTCCACTGGTTAACTGTCCTCACTGTCAGGAAGTTTCTCCTTAATTTCAGGTTGCTTCTCTCTTTGGTCAGTTTCCAACCATTGTTTCTTGTCCTGCCCTCTGGTGCTTTGGAGAATAGTTTGACACCCTCTTCTTTGTGGCAGCCCCTCAAATACTGGAATACTGCTATCATGTTGCCGGTTTCTTCTTTTCTTTAGACTAGCCAAACCCAAGTCCTGCAGCCGTTCTTCATATGTTTTAGTCTCCAGGCCTTTGATCATTTTAGTTGCTCTTCTCTGAACTTTTTCTAAGGTCTCAACATCTTTTTTGTAGTATGGTGACCAAAATTGGTTGCAGTATTCCAGGTGTGGTCTTACTAGGGTTTTATAAAGCGGTATTAATACTAATACTAATACTTGGCCAGGGGCCAAGTTAGCAAAGCTAAAGATGTATGCCATGACCCCCCTCGAGGTGGAAGAATTTAGCCAGAGGTTTCATCGAGCCTGCCAAATCCAAAGTAGCGGCCCCAGTGCTATTCAAAGAGAAAAAAGTTGGGTCGCTTAGGCTCTGCGTGGATTTTGAGGGCCTCAATGGGGTGAGTGTGGAAAATATGTACCCCCTTCCCTTAATGAAAGACTTGTTAACTCATCTGGCGAAGGGGAGAATCTTTACCAAATTAGACCTAAGAGAGGCGTACTACCGCATGAGGATTAGAGAAGGCGATGAATGGAAAACTGCCTCTGGGTAGCTATCAGTTTAAGGCAGGGGTGTCAAACTGCCGGCCCACAGGCCGGATGTGTCACGCCAAAACCGCGCCCACCCCATTGCCAGCAATGGGAAAAAAAGTCACGATACATCGCAACACATCATGTGACGTTGTGAGTTTGACACCCGTGATTTAAGGTCATGCCATTTGGATTACAGGGAGCACCTGCCGTGTTCATGCAGCTGATTAACCAGGTGCTACACAAACATTTATACAAAGGGGGTTTGGTGTATCTTGATGACATCTTAATCTATACAGAGACTATGGCAGAGCATATAAGTTTAGTGCGAGAAGTATTGAAAAAACTGCTGAATGCTAAGCTCTATGCCAAACTTTCTAAATGTGAATTCCATCACACACGTTTGGATTATTTGGGCTATAGAATTTCTAGCGAAGGCACCGAAATGGACCCAGCTAAGGTGAAGGCCGGTATAGAATGGCAGCCCCCAAAGACTCGGAAACAACTCCAGAGTTTCCTGGGATTTGCTAATTTTTACCATCAGTTCATTCCTTTGTTTGCCGAGATCGCTTTGCCTCTAACAGAACTATTAAAAACTGGTAAGGATGGAGGAAAACCGCATCCAGATCAGCCTCTGCACTGGTCTTTGGAGTGCCAAACCACTTCTGAGAATTTATAAAGACTGTTCGCTGCTGAGCCAATTCTAAAACATCCTCACCAAGAGGAGCAAATTGTAATTCAAGCCGATGCTAGCAATGTAGCTGTGGGGGCAGTACTCTTGCAGAAGAATCATGAGGGAGTTTTACAGCCTTGTGCTTACACTTCAAAAAAATTCACAGACACAGAAAGGAAGTGGGCCATTTGGGAGAAAGAAGCTTTTGCAATTAGATGGGCTTTGCTAACGTAGTGTCATTTCCTAGAAGGGAGCAAGGTGCCTTTTGAAGTATGGACTGATCACAAAAATTTAGAGACACTAAAAACTCCCTGTAAACTGTCTCCTAAACAAGTGCGCTGGGCGCAATATTTTAATCATTTTAATTTCACCCTGAAATATTCGCCGGATGGAAAGAATTTCTTAGCTGATGCCCTCTCCAGATTGTCCCAATACAAAAGCCAATGTGAGCAAGTCATAGACTCTATTATGCCCCCACCTCAAGTTATTTCTCAGATAACTCCCCAAAGTCACAAATCTTCAAGGACTCTTAACCCTGATGATCCTTTGACAAAGAAGTTAAAACAAGAATTGATTACTGACCAATGGTTCAGTCTATCTGGACCCGCTCCAGTCGGGCTTCAGGCCGGGATACAGCACGGAAACGGCATTGGTCACGCTGGTGAATGATCTCTGGAGGGCCCGGGACAGGGGTTATTCCTCTGTCCTAGTTCTTTTGGACCTCTCAGCGGCTTTTGATACCGTGGACCACGGTATCATGCTGCGGCGTCTGGGGGAGTTGGGAGTGGG
>NW_015388406.1:144934-158969 GCF_001527695.2 Protobothrops mucrosquamatus
CGGTGGGAGCTCCCACCCTATGGAACGAACTACCCCCAGAGATCAGGGTGATCCCGGATCTCCCTTCCTTCCGCCGCGCCCTCAAGACATGGCTATTTAGGCTGGCAGGACTGGCCTAAGGGGTATTTTTAGTTGGGTTTTAAAACAATTTTAAAACAACAAAGGCCAAATTAATATTTCCTTTTAATTACGTTTTAATAGTTGTATTTTTGTACTTTTGTATTTGTTTTTATTAGGCTGTTAGCCGCCCTGAGTCCGCAAGGAGAAGGGCGGGGTAAAAATATAATAAATAAAATAAAATAAAATAAATAAAGACAATCAAACCACCCTTACCCATAGGGATGGGCTAGCTTGGAAAGGGAGAAAATTGTATTCGCCTAAATCCCTCAGACTCCAAGCGCTCCAACGCAGTCATGATGTAAAGCAAGCTGGTCATTTTGGCTACCTAATGACATTACATCTAATCCGGAGGCAGTTTTGGTGGCCTAACTTAAAGAAGGATGTGGAGAACTATGTAAAAAGCTGTGCAATCTGTGCTCCCCTGAAAAGAATCCCAGGAAAACCTCCTGGGCTGTTGCAGCCTGTTGCGGACCCTTCCCAACCATGGGAAGAGATCACTATGGATTTTATTGTCGAGTTACCTGAGAGTAGAGGAAATAAGGTAATATGGACTGTGGTTGATCTCTTTTCGAAGCAGGCTCATTTTATTGCCTGTTCAGGCCTCCCTTCTGCCCAGAAATTGGCTAAGCTATTCCTTAAGCATATTTACTGACTACACGGCGCGCCAAAGTGAATAATATCTGACGGGGGTGCAGTTTATGGCCAGGTTCTGGAGGGATTTTTTAAAATTAATTGGTTCCGCGCAAGGACTGTCATCGGCTTTTCACCCCTCTATGAATGGGGCGGCTGAAAAAGCAAACGCCATGGTGGAGCAATATCTTAAGTGCTATGTGGACTACCAACAGACAAATTGGACTGATCTCCCTTTCGCTGAGGTGTCTTATAACAACATTGTACACAACAGCACCAGATTTGCGCCATTTAAAATAGCCGCAGGGAGGGATTTCATCCCGATGCCTGAATACCCCCAGGAACCACCTGCCTCTCAGACTTTAAATCAATGGGTGTCCGCTTGGAAGGAGGTGTGGGACAATGCAAAAAAAGCTTTGAAGAAAGCCTCAGAGACTTACAAAAAACAAGCGGATAAGAAAAGGGCACCTCAAAAGTCATTTCGTGTGGGAGAGAAGGTTTATCTTTCCACAAAATATTTAAGACTCAAATTACCTAGCAAAAAACTGGGGCCAAAATACTTGGGACCATTTCCCATAATACGGATTTTGAACCCAGTAACTGTACAACTAAAACTTTGACTTTTAGGAAAGATCCACCCAGTATTTCACTGCAGTTTGTTGAAGCCTTTCAGAGACTCTACCCTGAGACCCCCTCCCAAGAAAGCACCTGGCCTGCTTGTGGTAGCTGGAGAGACTCATTACGAAGTGAAGTGTATTCGTGATGCCAGATTGTATAAGGGAAATTACAATATTTAGTGCAGTGGAAGGGATATCCGTTATTCTTGTTTGATTTGCAGGATTTCTCCTTTCTTTTAAGAGGAGCCGAATGTCAACGTTGCGACAAACTGAACTGAAGCCATTTTTCATTTCGTCTTCGTTGCCACAGTTTAGAGATTTTAAATGAAGGAGGGGGAGGGGGATGTTAAGTTTCTCAGTTAGCCATAAAAATACTTATGTGTGAGAATCAAGGTTAGTCCTGATAACAGTTTTGGTGGGCTGAAAAGCTGGGAGGAGAGCCCGCCTTTTGAAATACTTGGTGAATGTGATTTATGACAGCAATTTGGGGTGGGAATTGCAACTTCTTACTTTGTAGCCTGAGGGAGGGGATTTCAGTCTTGAGTTCACCTATGTAAGTGCCGATACTTCGTTTTCTAAATAAAATGTTCTTTAACGAAGAAATCTTTGCCTTGACGTTCTTTTAATTGGTTTCATCTATCGGAACCATGACATTACCATTGAGCACTACTTGCTGAGTATGGTTTATCAGCCAGCTACAGATCCATCTGGTGGTGATGTCTATCCCACCTTTTTCTAGCTTACTAAGCAGCAGGTTGTGGTCTACTCTGTCAAATGCCTTAGTGAATTCTAAGTATACTATGTCCACAGCATTTTGCTGGTCTACTAATTTAGTCACTTTATCAAAGAATGAAATAAGATTGGTTTGGCATGCTCTGTTTTTGACAAACCTGTGCTGGCTACTGGTTATAACTTTGTTTGCTTCTAGTTTTTCGCAGATCTGGTTTTTGATTATCTTTTCCAGGATCTTCCCAGGTATTGATGTTAGACTGATTGGTCTATAGTTTCCTGGGTCTGTTGTTTTTCCTTTCTTGAAGATGGGAACAACATCAGCCCTGTTCCAATCATCAGGTACTTCCCCGGTGCTCCAGGATTTTTGAAAGATATGGTACAATGGTTCTGAGATAACATCTGCCAGCTTCTTCAGAACTCAGGGATGTAATCTGTCGGGTCCCGGTGATTTATATTTGTCAAGGTTGGATATGTGTTCTCTTACCATTTTCTTATTTTTTTTTTCTAGTTTGTCTTTTGCAGTAGTTTTTTTGGTATGTTGGGCTGTATTTTCTTTTTGTGTGAAGACTGATGCAAAAATGAGTTAAGCAGCTCTGCTTTCTCCCTACTGCCTTTTACTTCCTTGCCATCTTCTCTCTTTAGTGGACCTACAGTTTCGACTTTTTTCTTGAGGTGACCCTGGCGGCTTGCTCTTGGCCGGCCCAATTGGATCTTTCAACGAGGATTTCTCTTACGCTTTGCAGGGGCGGCAGGTGCGCCCTTGGCTTGGGGAAATGGGACCAGACACTCAGCTGCTCGGTGCCCAAGTTTCCCACACCTGAAGCATTTGATTGGGGCCCCAGCTGGTACCTGAAAGGAACTGGTGGTCGCAGCAGCTGGAGGGCGTCAGGCCACCTGTCGTCTCTCTTGGACTCGCCTCAGTCTGTACTCAGAGGTGGCAGGCTTTGGGTGACGGTCCAGTTCAATGTCCAGGGTTATCGCTGCACGGTACCATTCGTGGAGTTGATCGGGAACTCCTCGGTAGGTGCACGCCTGGAACAAATCTCGATCCAACCCCGCTCTGAAGTGACGAATTAGTGAGCGCTTCAGCCACTGTCTGAGCCTGCCAGCTAGCTTCCGAAACTCTCGGACATAATCTTTAGCTGGTCTCCCTCTCTTCTTCAGGTCATGGATAGCCTTCTCGACTTGGGACTCATCCTCAAACCTGGCTCTCAGCTCTCCCATGAATAGGTTAATGTTCCACAACTCAGGGGCTTGTTCATCATGTAGGGTGGTCACCCACTCGGCTGCTTCCCCCTCCAAGTTTGCTGCCGCGGCATCAACCACTCCAGCCCCATCGGGGTAAGCATGAGTGTAGCGGTTCAGGTGGGCCCACACTTGGTTTAGGAAAAAAGACAGCTTTTCAGGATCTCCCTCAAAAGTGGGCTTGATAGGAGGTGGATCTATGGGCCGCTGCCCCTAGTATGCTTGTTGGATACCCGGTCTCGATGTTGAATTCGTGGGGGAGCCACATCATGTAGCCTTCTCGGCTGGGCTCCTGGACTAGCAGAGGGCTGATCCCTTTCAGGACTGCGCTGGCGCATCAGGCTTGACGCTGAGGCAGGCCGGATCAGTGGTGAATCAGCTCGAGCCATCGCAACTGGGATTGGGCTTTGCCGAGAGTGTTGGAGAACCCCCACGTTCTCGTCCACTGGAGATCACATGGCGAGCAACCGGTTCCACTTCTCTCACGTCAAGTCGATTGAACTTCTCTCTCAGCTTTTCAAGGGAGTGGCTGTGGATGGCGGTCAGGTACTTCCACTCCCCTGAATCATCCCAACCGGCAGGCCGTTTCACCTTTCTCTGAACAGGTGATCGTAGGCTGTGGGACGAAATCAGTGGGAATTCCGCTTCTGCAGCTTTAAGGGTCCTCCGTCTTTGAGAGGTGACTTCTGGCCGATCGAGCTCCCCCAGGGTCAATGTACCCTCCAGTTGAGCTTGGCCCTCTGAGGTCATCCGAAACTTCGGCTGCGCACCAAGAGCAGGAGCCTCATTCCCTGCTTGGGCAGCCGCCTGCGCTCCAATGGTCGATGCCGCACTAAGGCTAGAGGATGCTTCCCCTCTCCTCTCCATCTCAGATTCTTCCCTGAGTCTTTGTCATGCTCCTACAGGTGGTAGGTAGGCGACTGGGGCTCAGGACCCCGAGTAATGAAAATTTTAGGAGTCTTGGTTTAATGTCATGGTTCCAATAGATGAGACCAAGTAAAGCAGAACTCTGAGGCTTGAGTTTTCCTCTATGAACATGTTTATTGGTTACAAAGTATCGGCATGACCAAAAGTGAAACCAAGACTAAAGTTCCCTCCCAAAGCAACAGTATTACAAAGTTAAAATTCCCACCCCCAAATGTATGCAATCAAGTATGTTTCCCAATAGAATAGATTGGTGGGCTTTCTGACATTGGGCTCAACCCCCCAGCTGAGGGAACAGAAATGACCTTGGTTCCCACTGGACAGAGAATTGTTTAGGCTAGCATAGAACTTCCCATACCTCCTCCCCCCGATCTTGTGGCAACCGAAAATGAACAAGGTGGCTTCAGTCCGGTTTGTTGCAGGTTTGACACTGAGATTAGGAGCACTCCCTCTAAGAGAGTATTCCTAATCTCAGCTCGTTACCTGTATAAAAGACAACTGGGAGCCAGAAATCTTGCTGATTGATAGGGGAATCAAATACTTATTTCACTCATTAAAATGCAAATCAATTTATAACTTTTTTGAAATGCGTTTTTCTGGATTATTATTTTTTTTTGTTATTCTGTCACTCTTAAAATAATCCTACCATTAAAATTATAGACCGATCATTTCCTTGTCAGTGGGTAAAAATTCAAAATCAGCAGGGGATCAAATGATTTTTCCCCCTCACTGTATAAGCCCTACCCCCCCAAAAAAGCCCTAGTTTTGGGGCGAGGTACACGCCTAAAAATCAAGCTAGGATGGTGGTGGTGGTGGGGTGGAGCTGCCCCACACGCCCTGCACCTGATTACCATTGCAGCCAGGCCTCCCATGAATCGACACCTGCCTTGCTGGCCCACTTCTTTTGCAGTGCCCCCAGGCCTTCAGGAAATGCCTTGCAGCTGAGAATGGAGCTCTGGATTACCCCAGCCTGCATTTCGCGATCAGAGGCCTTCCGGAAAGGCCTGAGAGTGAAATGCAGACCAGGGGGCGCCGCACGCTTCAATCCGGAGCCCCATTCTCAGCTGCAGAGACATTTCCTGAAGGCCGCAGAAGTGTGCTGGCTGGGCGGGGCCTGTCAGCGCCGCCACAAGGTGAGACCATGGAAAAGACACCCCCCCAAAATAAGACCTGGTGCCTCTTTTGGAGGAAAAAAAAATAAGACCGGGCTTATTTCTGGGGAAACATGGGTATAAGTGTCCTTTTAGACCACAGAAATAGACCGTGACCCTCCACGGATTGCAAAAGTAGTGGTCCAAATAGCCCATTCAATGCCGGCCGGAAGCAACTAGATCCACACATGAAAGGTTCAAGTTGACTACTTTTTTGTATTCTACCTATGAGTATCTCCCCAGACTGCTTGCACTCCCTTGGAAACAAACAGATAAAAGTTCCATGGAACTTGGGGGGGGGTGTCAGTCCTAGGTCTCTTGAGACTGTGCAATGACTCAAGGTTAATTCCCCGCTTAATCCCTCCTCCTTGCCTGGCTGGTAGTTTCCTAACATCACCCCCCCCTCTCCATAACAGCCCCTCCCTCTTCCAAGTCGTCTTCATCTCTTGAGTTCTCACAGGAACTTGGGAGGGGTGGAAGCAATGCCAGTTCAAAGGAGTCCTCTGCCCCCCAAGTCCGAAAAATTTCCCCAGACAGGTGGTGACTCCTGCAAAATATCTAAATGATTAGAGAATTCCTCTGTTTCCTTCAGGAAGCGAAGCCCAGAAGTTGAAGGTCAAGGTTTGTCTGCTCCAATGCTTTCCTCTAGAGGGCGCCCCTCTGCCTGGTTAACTCCTTCACTCGTTCCTCCTCAGGCTCTGGGATGGGGTTGGGTACTTGGAGTTTGGAAGTCCTTGGATTGTCTGGGAATCGCTGGTGGAACTGCTGCACCAAATCAGGAGCATACACATACCTAGCATTTTCCCATGAACACTCTGCTTCTGGATAGCCTTTGCAGAGAATCAAGTACTGTATGCTGTTTACCCTGTCTCCCCGAGTCCAAGATTTCTTTGACCTTGAACAAGTACTGGAGAGGGCAATGGTTGTTGCTATCATAAGGGGCTTGGTGGGGCCTCTCTGACCAGCAAGAAACACTGGAAAACTGGGTGGACCTTCATAGATGGAAGCAATTGCAAATGAAAAGCCACAGGATTCCCCCGCTGACCTTAAAAGGCCCTACAAACTTTGCATCCAGTTTGAGGGCCTGGTAGAAACCAAAAATTTGGTAGACGCACAAACTTTGTCCCCCTCAGCAATTGGCATCCCTTCCTGTTGAAGGGCATCTGCAGACCTCTTGTAAGACAGTTTAGCTTGGTCTAATTGCTCCCTTAAGAGGGTTTGAGCAGCACGTTGCTCCTGTAGAAAATCTACCCTTCCTGAGATGGAGCCTTCCTGCAATGCTGCCAGTAAAACCCTCAGATGCCTCCATACAAAACCTGAAATGGCGTCCTAGCAATGGATATATGGATGAAATTATTGTAGGAAATTTCTGCAAGTGGTAGGAGTGAGGGCCAATTATCTTGGCTGTAGGTACAGTAAAATCGGAAAATACTGCTGCAACATCTGGTTAGTTTTCTCAGCCTCACCATTTGTAGCAGTGTGGTGGGCTCATAACAGGCTGATATGGACCTTCAAAAGTTGGAACAGCACCCTCCAGAACCTGGAAGTAAATCAACTTCCATGATCACATATTAGCCTAGAAACCATTCCTTTATAGTGAAAGACATGGTCCAAAAACTGCTGTGCTATCTCCCTCACTGTGGGTAAGCCCTTACAACAGATGAAATGTGCCATCTTGTTGAAAAGATCTACCACCACCAATATGGAGGTATAGCCTTGGACCAGTGGTAAGTCAGGAATAAAGTCTAGTCATACGATGTGCCAGGGCTGGGGAGGTTTTTCCAAGGGCTGCAACAGCACTGCTGGATTTTGATGCCAGGGTTTGTTGTCCTGCATATGTGGCAAGATGCTACATATTCCTTGATGTCTCTTGCCATCCTAGGCCACTAAAAGTCTCTCAATGTGTAGTGTCTTGAAGATACCTACAGTGGATATAAAAAGTCTACACACCCATTAAAATGCCAGGGTTTTGAGATGTAAAAAAAATTAGACCAAGATAAATCACTTCAGAATTTTTTCCACCTGTATCATAACATATAAGCTGTACAATTCAATTGCAAAAGAAATGGAAATCTTTTTGGGAGAAAAAAATAACAAAAAGTGTACAATAACTTAGTTGCACAGGTGTGCACACCCTTAAACTAATACTTTGTTGAAGCACCTTTTGATTTGATGACAGCATTCAGTCTTTTGGGGTAAGAGCCTATCAGCATGGCACATCTTGCCTTGGCAATCTTTGCCTACTCTTCCTTGCAAAAGCGCTCCANATCTCTTCCAAATTCCCTCCACCTTGACTAAAGCCCCAGTTCCAGCTGAAGAAAAGCAGCTCCAAAGCATAATTCTGCCACCACCATGCTTCAGTCTGGGTATGGTGTACTTGTGGTGATGCACAATGTAGTTTTTGCACCAAACATACTTTTTGTAATTATGGCTAAAAAGTTCAACCTTGGTCTCATTAAACCATAATACATTTTCCCACATGCTTTTGTCAGACTTGATGTAGGTTTCTGCAAAATGTAACCGGGCTCAGATGATGTGCTTGATCAGTCAGTTTAACTGAATGCGGCTGTGTACTGTCTACTATTTACCATCAGTTTGAATGTGATTGGTTAATTCTGAACAAAGCCATATCTCTACTTATAAGAGGGTGTGCACACCTATGCAAACATATTATTATACATTTTCATTGTTATTTCCCCCCCTAAAAGATGTTTGTTTTTCAACTGAAGTAGACTTTTTATATTCACTGTTTAATACAAGTATCTCCTCAGACTACTCTCCCTCTTATGGGAACAAACAGATAAAGTTGCTTGGGGGGGGTCAGTCCTAGGTCACTTCGGACTATGCAATGACTCAAGGCTAACTCTGCACTTGATCCCTCCTCCTTGCCTGGCTGGTTGTTTCCCAACATTCAGCATGGCTAACAATGAGGGATGCTAGAAATTGTAAAGGCAGTCCTCGACTTACGATCATAATTGAGTCCAGAATTATAGTTACGTAATTGCAGTGTTAAGTTGAGGCATGTGATCAGATCCGAAGATACAACTGTTTTTTTTAACTACAGTTGTTAAGCAAATCCATTTTCCACAATGGGCAATTTTGCTGGAAATCAGAAGCAAATGCCAGAAACTGGCAAAAAAGTTGCAAATTGTGGTAATATGACCGCTGGACACTGAGAATGGCCAAGCACCCAAAATGTGATCACATGACTATTTGTGTGTCTGTGGCCAATGTAACTCCGAAAACAGGTTGTAAGTTTATTTATTTATTTAGCGTATGGCGATGTTACATTAGCCAGGAAACTACAATGCTAATGCATAGTAGTAGTTTGGCTGCCTAAGACTGCTAGCCCTGTTTGATTCATGGTTGTGTACTTTCAAAGGTGTGCCACAGGGGGTGAAGCTAGCTCCTCACCAGAAAGAAAGATGAGCAGCTTTCCTGCAGTGTCATCCAGGGCCCTTTCCCTCCACCGAAGCTGCCTCGCAAACGGGCGTCACAATCGGGAAGGTCCAGCACCAACAGGATTCTAACCATCCACACGAAGCGCCAGCTTGTCTCCCCACCAAAGTGGTACCCATTTATCTACTCGCATAGAATATGCTTTTGAACTGCTATGTGGGAAGAAGCTGAGGCAAGTAACAGCTCACCCCGCCACACAGTGCTAGGACTCAAACCGCTGGAGCAAAGACCATGTCCAGCATCATTAAGCCACTGAGCCACCGCACCTCTATGTTGTAAGTGCTCTTGGGAGATCTGTCATAACTTTGAACAGTTGTTAAACAAACTGTCATAAGTACAGGTAGTCCTCAACCTACGACCACAATTGGGAATGGAATCTCAGTGGTTGAGCAAAAAACTTAAGTGTTAACTTTGAATGTTTTGTTCAATAACCACAATCCTGGCACTCCCAGTTGCTGTCAACTCTAGTTTTCCCACACAAAAATCTGGTTAGTTAACAATGGCTTTTCATAACCCCCATCCATCATGTGTTCACATTGCCCAATACATGTTTTCTGTTTGTTATGGGAATGGTCCACTTCTCCGTCAGACACCTGCTTTTGATGACCTTGGGTCTCACGATCCGTGGAAGGATTCTTGAAACTCTCGTTTCTTTCCCAGGCTTTCCCTCCACCCTGTTTCTATGGCAAGTTGAGTAGTGACAGAGGTTAACAATCATCTTAGCAATTCAACCTTGACAGCTGCTGTCGTTAAGTGATCACCAGTGTCATTACATGGACGGAGTCCCAGGTAAGGACCATGGGGTGCCTCAGGGGGTGGGGAAGGCCCTGGGAAGGTCCACTGGGTGGGTGGGGGAATCTTTCATTGGACTGCAGGGATGGAGCTAAAATCTTCAGGTTCCTGCAGCTTGACAAAGAATTTCCTTTCCCCTCCATCCATTGGGGGAAATCCTCAAGAAATTTAATTCCATTTCTGCAGCCCAACAAAGGATTTCCTCCCAGTGGACAGAGGGGAGGAGAAATCCATTGTTGGGCTAGAAATCTCAGGTCCGTGTAGAACTGAAGATTGCCCCCCCGGTAGGCAGCTCTTTCAATAAGCCCTCAGAGACGAGAGGGAGTACTCTCAGCAGTAGCCTGCAACCTTCCCTGCTGGCTTCTGTATTGGGGAAGCTGGCAGAGAAGATTGCAAATGGCGATCACATGATTGCAGGGTGTTTGGCAACAGTTTTAAGTGCAAACAGGTTGCCAAGCACCTGGACAGTGATCACATGAGGACAGTGCAGTGCTTTATGATGGCTGGAAGTGCTTTACCCTTTCTGAGACCATCATAACTTTGAACAGTTGTTAAACGATTGATTGTAAGTCAAGGACTACCTATAATTTAGCAAAACTGGAGGCTGCAAGTTTGTAGTTACATGCATAACATTTCATTCCAAAGAAAGAAGTTGAACTTTCTTCTTCTTCACAACGTCATGTTTATCTGGCTGTTCTGGAGTTGCCAAGATGTGAATCTTCCAGAACAGTTAATGTTTCATATTGAATGTTCTGCTGATTTATACTTAACCCTACCACAGGACAATTGTAAGAAAGGTGGCTGAACTCTAAATTGAGAAATCACTTTTCAGAATTTACAGACAATACTGTTTTTCAAAATTAATTTATACACCATCCTTTCTTTACTGGAAAATCTAAAGCCAGATCAGAGTACAGTCCAGACAGTTAAAGCACACAAAAATATTGTACCATCAAGAGACTTTATCCACATCAAGTTTTAATCCTAAGCAAGCAAACTAATTCAGGACACCATATTAGGCAGACAAGCTTATATGCCATTCTGACTGTCAACAAACATAACAGCTTACATTCTGCCACAGGCAAACAAGATTAAAACAACAAAAATAGCCAACTGTTAACTGAATACTGTATGAATCCTATGCTAAGGAATTATATCCCCATATTCTGACACAGACATTAAGCCACAGCATTTCCTCAACATTTATACAAGCAAATGTCATACTTCAGTTTGAAGAAGTGCAGTGAGAGCTTCAAAAATTAAAGGACAAATTTACCATTTCATTAGGAACATGAGCTCCCCACTGGAATCTGTGGCACCAATAATCCGTTCTGGCTCAAACCCTCTTGCAAACCCTCGAGGCTTTTCAGCCTAAAGAAAGAAAAAGAAATGTTAATGAGTGCTGCATTTAGAGCAGGGGTCCCCAACCTCTGGTCCATGGACCAGTACCAGGCTGCGGCATGCCAGAAACCGGGCCCCGCAAACAAGCGAAGCCCCATCCGTGGGATGCAAGCAGCATGCGAAACCACACCCCCTCCAGTCCGCGGAAAAACTTCTCTCCACGGAACTGGTCTCTGGTGCCCAAAAGGTTGGGGGCCACTGATTTAGAGATTAGCACAAAAAGATCAAGCACTGAATATGGACCGATCAGATAACACAAAATATTACTGCCAGAAAATGGCTTCTGCTATACTCTAAAAAGGAGGGAATCCTAAATCAAGAATATGGTACATATATTCTTAAAGTATGGAATTTATGTTCTTCAAAACTATATGATTTCATGAACCCTAATATTTCATGTAATTTACCTGAAGGGTAGACCTTCAACAAAATTAAAGAAATTTGAGCTGTTATTTTGGTGAACTGATGTCCTCCTTAATGGCAGCTTCCAGGGATCATGTATTCCTTGAAATTCTAGGCAATAAGCTATCAATGGGCTAGAGATAAATATTAATGGGATGAAAATTCTACATCATATTGCCATTAAAGTTTCATGGCTATAAATTGGGACTTTACTTCCAAGGATGAATAGAAAAAAAAGATGTGATTAAAAACAGAAAAAACAGAAAATGAATAGATAGTATATACAAACTGAAATAAAAATGCAGAATAGCTAAAAGAATGTTAGACAAGATGGAGCAATAAACCTGAAAGTAAGAATAAATTTCTTCAAAACCACAGGCAGCAGAACACACCAAAGGTATTTATGCACCTCAAAGATCCTTAATTGTAAACTAAAATTATGCCCCTCTGTTTCATGGCCCCATCGGATCCCGGTTCGGAGGAGTTGGAACCAGGAACGTCCGACAGGGATGGCACATCTCCCTTGGAATGTTTGGATAGGCCAGGAGCTGCCAGGCCCCTCAGGCATTGGGGGAGGTGGTCGACTGCAGACAGGCAGTGGTGTTGAGAGGCAGCAGATACTGTTATGAGGAACAGCTGCCTCCCCCACTCAATCCAAGGGCATAGAGAGTAGAGTGGAGGTAAACTCAAAGGAGGTCTACGAGGCTGCTCGGAAGGTCGCCCCGCCCCTCCTAATAAGGAACATCTGGCATGGGTTAGCCTTCACTCGTGTTTATATGCCTGTGCCTTGCCTTGTGTCTTTGCCTCGTGGACTTGCCTTGCCCAGTTGACTTGCCTTTTGCCTCACAGACTTGCCTTGCCCTGTGGACCTTGACTCTGGACCTTGCCCCATGAGCTTCCACCTTCTCTTTGAACTTCCTCTCTGCCTTTCCAAATTGTTTTTGTTGCTTACTGCTGTCATGCCCCATGTGTGTGTGTGTGTGTGTGTGTGTGTGTGTGTGTGTGTGTGTGTGTGTGTGTATGTATGTATGTGGCTAGCCTGTTTATATCGCTGGTTGTTTCAACGACCGTTGCCAAAGGACGAAAGAGCATTAGTGGTGTACAAGGTCAGATGCAACGATTGTTGTTGCAACTACATCGGGGAAACCGTGAAGCGACTCAAGACCAGGGTCCATGAACATAAGTTGGCGGCCAGACGACATGATCAGCACTCACAGGTGTGGATGCACATGGCTGACAGCAACCATTCATTCAACTTTGTGGGAGCGGGGACTATTGCCCAAGACCCTACGAAGAGTGGCCGTTTGCTCAAAGAAGCCTGGTTGTCAGATGAGTATTCAATCAACCGACATATAGATCTACTGCCGGCCTATCAAACGCTAAGGAAACATGAGCAATGGTGTAAAAACTTACAGCAGATGCAACAAATACCACCCAGATATAGGAGGGGGGAGGATAGGAAAGACCCAGGACACCCACCCATAGAACAGCACGAAACCACAGCGAGCGGAGAGAGGGGGAGGCCAACACGATCCACCCGGGCAGCAGGAAAGGAGCAACAGACCAGTAAGGGCGAAACAGGACAGACGACGGAAGAAACACCACCGGACGCGATTGGGCAGCAACTTACTGAGACTACAAGACGAGAAAGCCCGGAGGATGATCTGGCAATGATGTTGAGCAGCCGCATACGAGAGGAACAGACGGAGAGAGGGAGGGCAGGGGGAGAAAAAGTGCCAGGATTCAAACGCGCACAGGCAGATGCGACGCTATTAGGAACAATACGATTGACTAGGAGGGGGCCAGGGGAGGAGGGACCAATTACTCACTCTATGAGCAGGTCGTTGAAACAACCAGTGATATAAGCAGGCTAGCCAAACCTTCGGCTTTTACTCTGACGACGTCGGCAGAGGACCGATGAAAGCTTAGTAATAAAACAGTTTGTTTTTATATTTATCCTGGAGTTCAGTAACGTTTGTTATATTGCTATAAAGCCGGCTGTTTCAGCGCTCTGCTCATCGAGCGCGTAACCGGTCTACCCGCCCCCATCGATCGTATTTTCCCTAATATATATTTTCCCTTATATATATATAAGATATATATCAATAAAATATAGAAAAAACGAACACCAGGATAAAAATAAAACAAACCTGTTTAATACAAACAAGTAAGGTAAGGATACATGTTAGATCCTACCTAGTGGCGATGAGGGTGGCTAGGACTAACTACTATTCCTCACTCATCGTGTCATCAGATAACCGCCCGGCCGCCCTCTTCAGGGTGACCCGCTCCCTCCTTCAATTGAGGGGGGGGGATCCCCTGGAGGGGAGGGCCGAGGATTTTGCTCATTATCTGCATGACACAGTCGCGCGGATCCGAGAAGGCTTGGATACCGACTGGTTGGCCCAGGGGGAGGAGACGGAAGCAGGTCTTGAGACGGTTGTATGGGAGGAGTTTGACTCTGTTGCTCCCGAGGACGTGGACAGGGTCCTGGGTAGGCTGAATGCAACCACATGTTTGTTGGATCCGTGCCCCTCCTGGCTGGTACTGGCAGCTCGGGAG
>NW_015388406.1:159775-166192 GCF_001527695.2 Protobothrops mucrosquamatus
CCCAGATCCGGGTGATTCCGGATCTCCTGACTTTCCGCCGCGCCCTCAAGACATGGCTTTTCCAGCAAGCGGGCCTGGCCTAGGGAGGATTTTTAAATCGGGTTCATTTTTAGAAAATTTTAAATATCACAACTTGGAATATTTGGGTTTTAATTGGTTTTATTCGGCGGGGATTGTGGGTTTGTTTTTGTTTTAAAAATGTTGTGAGCCGCCCTGAGTCCCTCGGGAGAAGGGCGGGATACAAATTGAATAAATGAAATAAATGAAATGAAGTTTGTAAGTAAAAGAATTACCAAGCTTTCATTGGCCCGACTGCCGACGTCATCAGGGTTGGAATGCTAGGTGATTAGGAAGCCTGCCTATATAGCTACCTGTCTCTGCGCCCGGCTTCTCGAGCACGTAATCGGCCCATTAGTCTGACCAGGGGGAAAAAAATTTTTTATATATATATTCAAATTTATTTTGAAACCTCACTCCCAGAACAAGTGCACACTGGGAAGCCAGACTCCATTTGCTTTAGCATTTGGAAGGAAGATAAGATAGATAAGATAAGATAACCTTTACTGTCATTTTTATACTGTGGGCACAATGGCAGACATCAAAAATGAAATTTAGTTGCCCGCTGTCAAAGTGAAACATATACATGACACACACCTAAACAGCAGAAGCAGAAGCACCAGGAAGAATCCAGCCTAATCTGTGGCACATGGTCATCTGAGGACAAAAACCCACATCCCACACACACAGCATCGCTGGTGAGGAATAGAATAGAATAGAATAGAATAGAATAAAGCTGGAAGGGACCTTGGAGGTCTTCGAGTACAGCCCCTTGCTCAAGCAGGAGAACCTATACCATCTCAGACAAGTGACTGTGTAGCCTCTTCTTAAAAATCTCCAGTGATGGAGTACCCACGATTTCTGGGGGCAAGCTATTCCACTGGTTAATTGTCCTCACTGTCAGGAAGTTTCTCCTTAATTCCAGGTTGCTTCTCTCTTTGATCAGTTTCCAACCACTGTTTCTTGTCCTGCCCTCCGGTGCTTTAGTGAATAGTTTGACCCCCTCTTCTTTGTGGCAGCCCTTCAAATACTGGAATACTGCTATCGTGTCTCCCCTATTTCTTCTTTTCTTTAGACTAGCCAAACCCAAGTCCTGCAGCCATTCTTCATATGTTTTAGTCTCCAGGCCTTTGATCATCTTAGTTGCTCTTCTTTGCACTTTTTCCAAAGTCTCAACATCTTTTTTGTGATAGGGTGACCAAAATTGGCTGCAGTATTCCAGGTGTGGTTTTACTAGGGCTTTATAAAGCGGTACTAATACTTTGTGTGATCTTGATTCTATGCCTCTGTTTATACAACCCAGGATTGTATTAGCTTTTTTGGCTGCTGCTGCACACTGCTGGCTCATGGTTAAGTGTTCATGCATCATGCATTCTGGAGAGATTTTATCTTTGATCATGTGTGTTTCTGTAGATATGTAGTGTTCTCTTATATATAGTGCAACTCCCCCTCCTCTTTTTGTAGACCTGTTTCTTTTGAACAATTTGTATCCATCCATTAGTCCATTCCATTCATGGATTTCGTCCCACCAGGTTTCTGTAATACCAACTATGTCATACCCTCCCTCGTGTACTATTGCTTCTAGTTCACCCTGTTTGTTCCCCAAGTTTTGAGCATTTTTTTTAAACAAGTTTTATTTTTCAATTTTACATCCAAGTATTTAGGAAGCAGCGTGGTGGTTGGGTAATCAATAATCCAATAACAAAATCTTTCGTACATATCTCAGGTTGCGTCATTAAAAGTTCCCTCTCTATTTCCCTTAATTATTGTATCACATTCAGGTTAATACATTTCTAGTTATAGCTCAATCAGTCAATACATTTGTCAATATAATTTTACTTATACATATCCAAGTCCTGTTTTTAAGTTCCAATTTAGCCTTTAGTAACCATAATATTTAAATTTCGGGTAACCCGAATTTCCCTAATTTCATTACAAAATAATTATCGTATCTAAAATACACATATTATTCGGATAATTACATTCTTACTTTATTTCACAAGTATATTCTATTTCTTGTCCTAGTACATCATCATTTACTAATAAAGTATCTTTCATTGTCACAAACCCACTTCCATATTACAATTGAAAACTATAATCTAATGGCTAATTTTCATTTCCTTTATAAACCTAAGTCCTAAATATTAAATCAATCAATATCTTTAAAAACCTCCTTAGCCCATTAAGTAAGATTTTAAGCTGTTCCATCATCAGTCAACAAAAAGGAGAAAAAGGAGCAAGAAAATCCCATTTTTGAATCTAACTCTAGCTTTCTTTTTGTGCCAAGCCGGCTTCCATACCAGTACCTTTAAATCCTCAGATAGGTCTCCCTTCATTCCTACACATGTTGTTTGAATCAAGGGAGAGCATCCAGTTATCAATTTTTCAAAGGAACTGGCCCCTTTGTAGTCATTAGATTGTTGCCCTAGTAGTTCAAATCTCCATGTTTGATTTAAAATATTTGTCATTAGTTCAGTCTGGTCTTCTTCTTCTTCCAGTTTCATCTGGCTAGAATAAGAGGTCATGTTGTAGTTGTTATTTGATTATCTAGATTGTCTAAGTTCTCAATATATTGTGTTTGTTGATCCTTAACATCCTCCATCTTAATGTTGCTTTCTTCAGTTTCTGTTGCTTTGTGAGTTACAGGTACTTTAGTTGAAATCAAGGTTTGACTGTCAAAGTTCTCAGTTTGTGCTTGTTGTTGTGTAGAATCCTCTTTGATGTTAAATTGTTCCTCTTCTGTTGTTTTTTGGATTGTAAGTTCATCAGTTGGAATCTGGGCTTCAATTTGTAATTTTAAGGTGACATCTTTGTCTTTCACTCTGGAGTTCATTAGCTCAGTGGCTTCAAGGATTTTTTCAAGTATAAGTTTATAGTTGAGTTGTGGGTAGAGTTCCTCCATTTCTATGGTGATTAGAGATAGTCTTTTGGTGGAGGCTATGTTTAGTAAAAATCAGCAAATGTCCACCTCCACTGTTCCTAGAAGTTGTTTTCACCACCCAGCTGTTTCAAGTTCTTATCTTTTTTGGATAGTGCGAAGGACAAATATAGGGAGTAAGCAGGCCTCACAGTCAAAGAAATTCAGTTGCTGTACCAGGCTTCACCACAAGATGTCCCCGATAGGCTATAAAATCTTTTTCCAGACACCAGTTAGGCTTTTATCCAGTTAAAAAAATTTTTTCCCAACTTAACAAATAGATAAGGTAATAGGTCCCTGTAATAGGAACTTTTTGGGACCCCAAAATATCCAAAAAATACAAATCCAGTTATTTAGTTGTTTAGATTAGTTGTTTTTTTCTTTTATTTTCAAAGTTTTAGTTTCCCAAGGTAAGCAGACGCCGCTATGTTAAAAGCGGGGAAGAAATTTCAGGAGGCTTTCACAGGAAGGTAGTTGTGGTAAAAGAAAGGTAAAGTCACACCCAAATCTTCCGCGGTGCTTTCATTGTGCTTGGTGGTAATTTTGGCTTTCGGCAGGCACGGCTTAGTGATCAGCCATGTTGACGGCCAATCTTTTCGCCGACAGTCCAAAGGAGCTGCCTCGGATCAAATGGAAGGGCTGTCGCCCTTCCGCAATCTATCGAGGGTCCTCCTCACGGTCGCCGCCGCTCCAGGGCGACTTACGACCCTTTTCAGGGTCGCCCGACGAAGGGAAACCGGGCGGCGGAGAGAGCACTCTCCTCGCGCATTTGCCAGCGCCGCGATCCGGAACCAGAAGCCCAAGTTTTGAGCATTTTTATATAAGCATTTAAGGCTTTTGTGCCTGTGCTTCTGTGTTCTAGAGATTCTAAAGATTGGTCACCCTTCCCCCACAATTTTAGTTTAAAGCCCGCCTGATGAGCTGGGCCAGTCTTTTTCTGAGTACATTTTTCCCTGTTTTCATGAGGTGCAGCCCATCCCTTGCCAAGAGTCCTTCGCAAAGGAAATGCAGTCCATGATCCAGGTAACCAATGTTTTCTTGGCGACACCAACCCTTTAGCCAGTGGTTTATTTCTAGAATTCTTTTTTCCCTCAATGGGTGTTGGCCTTTCATTGGGAGTACTGATGAGAACACTACTTGTGCTCCTAGCTTCTTAACTTTATTGCCCCTAGTTGTTTGTAGTCACTCACTATTGTACTCAGGTTCTTTGTTGTGTCATTCGTCCCAATGTGGAGGAGGAAGGGGTAGTAATCTGTAGGCCTAATTATTTTGGTTAGGTTCTCAGCCACATCTTTGATTTTTGCTCCAGGGAGACAACATACCTCCCTGGATTGTATATCCGGTCTGCAGATGGATGATTCCGTTCCTTTGAGGATAGAATCTCCTATTACCAACACTTGCCTTCTTTTGGGGGGGGCTGTAGTCTGGGGTGCTTTTCTGTTTATCTCTGGTGTGTTTGTTGATGTGACTTTTTTAGGGATGTTTGAGGTGACTTTTTTAGGGATATTTGAAGTGGTTTCCTTACTAGTTGTCTGCATGGGTTTGTTTGTTTTTTGGAGGGGAAAGTTGTGGGTCTACGTGTTTCCATCTAGGGCGAGAAATCGATTGCTCAGTTTTAGTGGGGCTGCTTCTGGTTGAGTTGGATTGGGCAGTAGGGGTTTGTTAGTTGTATGCTGCTTCTTTCTTTGAGTATTTTGTTTCCTTCTTTGTATGACATACCTTTGACATACCCTAGATTTATCTGTAATTGTTGTTATGTTCACCAGCAACTCAATACTGCTTATTTTGTACTTGGATTTTTATTATATGTATTTCTATTTTTTCCCAGTTTCACCTATCCTGTTCCTTTAATAAAGCATTCAGATCTACGCACACGGTCTGTTTTATTGGAGGATAGGTGGGTTTAGCTGCATGTCAAGCTGCACACAGAGTAACGTGTAGTAAGGACAGAACACTGGCTTTTGTTTGTGGGACTGAGAGTGGCTACCTTCAGGGGAGTGTGGGGTGGAGCCTTACCAGCTGTTGTAGGGTCGTTTGTTGTGGAATTTAACAGAGCAATAAAGGGACTCTATAGAAGCCTGCTTCTGCCTAGGCGACCTGGGTCATAACGCTCTGTTTAAAATTTCTGTCAACCATTTTTTTTCTCTTTAATGATAAGACAAGCAACCTTGAGTGGATCATGTACTGAAGGAATCTGCCTTACCTCTTCTCTTTTTTTCTTTGGTCTGCTTTCTTCCCCCCTATCCTCAGAGTCGGAGTCAGCCTTGCGCTTACTTCCCTCTGACTTGTCACTTTCATGTGCTGTTTTCTGGGATTGCAGGAACTCTGCAATTAGGTCAGGGCAATCGAGATTCTCCTCTGGCTCCCATGTATTATCTTCACTGCAACACATACAAAATACCAGAGTTTGTAACTATCATTTTTATATTTCTACCTTATTATTATCAGAAAAAGATGCTTGACTGATGGGACCTGGAAATTCTTGTCATAAATTAATAGCAATTTTCTATAAATGGAAAAGTATTACATCTATATTTTGCACCAAAAGGCTTTTATTTGAAACCTGGAATAAATGCTGACACTTTTATGAGTGCATAAGAAAAATTCTCCTATACATAAACAAGTTATAAGACCTGAAAATATCGCTGAATCTGAAGTGGAAGCAACATTGCATAATATACAGTGGATATAGTAAGTCTACATACACCTGTTAAAATGCCAGGCTTTTTGCATGTAAAAAAAAAATCACACCAAGATAAATCACTTCAAAATTTTTCCCATTTTTAATATGACACATAAGCTATACAATTCAATTGACAAACTGACCACTTTTAGGGAGAAAAATAATAAAAATGTATAACAACATGTTTGCATAGGTGTACACACCCTCTTATAAGTAGAGATATGGCTTTGTTCAGAATTAACCAATCACATTCAAACTGATGGTAAATAGTAGACAGTATTATTATTATTATTATTTAAATTTATATACCGCCCTATCTCCCTTACGGGACTCAAGGCGGTGAACAGGCAATAATAAAAATCACAATAAATATTGAATAAAAAGCCTACTCTAAAATACCCCATATAAAACCCCTAGCAAAGCCCAATCAAAACTACGCCAGGCCGGCCACATGGAATAGATGGGTTTTCAAGGCTCGGCGGAAGAGGCGCAGGTCCGTAGTTGTACGTAGGTCGGGGGGTAGGTCATTCCAGAGGGCAGGAGCTGCCACAGAGAAGGCTTTCCCCCTGGGGGTCGCCAGCCGGCATTGACTGGCCGACGGCACCCTAAGGAGGCCCTCTCTGTGGGAGCGGACTGGTCGAAGGGAGATATTTGGTAGGAGGCGGTCTTGCAAATACCTAGGTCCATTGCCATGGAGCGCTTTAAAAGTTGTTACTAACACCTTGAAGCGCACCCGGAAGGCCACCGGCAGCCAGTGCAG
>NW_015388406.1:166713-172154 GCF_001527695.2 Protobothrops mucrosquamatus
TGGAGCGCTTTTGCAAGGAAGAGTAGGCAAAGATTGCCAAGGCAAGATGTGCCATGCTGATAGGCTCTTACCCCAAAAGACTGAATGCTGTCATCAAATCAAAAGGTGCTTCAACAAAGTATTAGTTTAAGGGTGTGCACACCTGTGCAACTAAGTTATTGTACACTTTTTGTTATTTTTTTCTCCCAAAAAGATTTCCGTTTCTTTTGCAATTGAATTGTACAGCTTATATGTTATGATACAGGTGGAAAAAATTCTGAAGTGATTTATGTTGGTCTGATTTCTTTACATCTCAAAAACCTGGCATTTTAAGAGGGGTATATAGACTTTCTATATCCACTATACACAGAGTATTTAGTGACAAGTAGAATCAAATTACCAAGATTTCAGTGATGTTATGTTGTTCTGCGTCTTGGTTTTATCAAGTGGGAGAGAGAGAGAGAGAGAGAGAGAGAGAGAGAGAGAGAGAGAGAGAGAGGATACATTGCCACAAGGTAAAATTTTTAAAACATTGAACTGGATTTCTAAAAATCCACAGTTCTAATCTTTCTGTTCAACAAAACTATGAAATAAAGGGACAGCAGCCTTACTCTGAAAAGCCTTTCCACTTGAGCAAGTATTCCACTTTGCCTTTCACTACCCGCCTGTCAAGAACTTTCTCCACCACGTATTCCTCCTCTTCCTCTTCTAAGACCGCCTCCACTTTCTTCTTGTTTTGCTTTTTTCCCATTGTGCTCGCCAGCTTTGCAGTTTAAAGGAGGCTGTTAGAGATGATGAAACAGACATCAGGAAGGAAAAATGCTGACTGGGAGGGAACCATTTGGAGTTCCAATGGCAGTACTAAATAGAAGTTGCTGTATTCTTTTCTAAATCAGTATTCGACCATAAAACAAATAATGGAAAATTAAATGCAAAGATTCCTGTATGGATACATGGGTAAAGATACAATCACAATGGCACGCTGGAATATATAATTCCCATCAACAACTATGCTCTACAGAGATTTTATTGATTTATTACATTTGTTTGCCACCCATCTTGCTGCGAGGTGACTCCAGGCATTTTAGAACATTAAAAGCAATAAAACCATGTATGTGTGTTTGTAATCACAATAAAAATACAGGTTATGGCTACACGATAGGGAGGAAGCAGAATGTACAGGGGTGAGGTAGGATCTGGTATTGGTCCATCAACCACATCCAGCATGATACTCCATTGGGGCTTCAAGCCAACTGGCAGAGCCAGGTCTTCAGGTCCTTACAGAAGGGCAGGAGGGTGGGACCCAATCCGACCTCAGGGGGCAAGATGTTCCAAAGGGCAGAAGCCATGGCAGAGAAGACTCTTCTCCTGGAGTCCGCCAGCTGCAATTCCCTGACCGACAGGGACTGCAGCATGCCTCCTCTGCTGGCACATGTGCGGATGGCCAGTCCTATTGGGGTGAGATGGTTCCTCAAGTAGCCTGGAACCATGCCATGTAGGGCTTTAAAGGTGATAACACCTTGAATTGCACCCAGAAGCAAACCGGCAGTGAGTGCAGCTCGCAGAACAGTGGTGTAATATGGGCCACTCTAGGCCCCCCCAAAACTGGTCACCGGGGTGGAGATGTAAAGCTGAGTATCATCAGCGTACTGGTGATACCTCAATGTATAATTACAGGTGATCTCACCCAGCGGCTTTATGTAGATGTTAAAAAGGAGTGGAAAGTGTACTGTGCCCTGCGGCATGCCACAAGAATAGCCGTGGGCTGGATCTCTCTCTCCCTATTAACACCGATTGGAACGGCCTTGGAGAAAGGAGCCAAACCAGCGAAAAACTGTGCTGACCAGCCCCAGACCCCATAGCTGGCCCAAAAGGATACCATAGTTGATGGTATCGAAGGCTACTGAGAGGTCAAGGAGATCAAGGATGGTTGCACTACCTCCATCCCACTCTTGCCAGATTATTATTATTAGCGTATGGCATTGTTACATTGGCCAGGAGACCACAATGCTATTGCAGAGTACTTTGGCTGCCAATTTACCAGCTGTTGTGAGACACGCTCACGAGCTTCCCAAGGTGCATCGCAGGAGAGCAGGCTTCGCCCCAGAATGAGTAGCTCTTCCTGCAGCAGCATCCAAGGCCCCCCTCCCTTCCCTGGAGCCACCTCACAAACAGGCATCACAAGCGGGAAGGTTCAGAGCCGGCAGGAATCTCACTGCCTGCACGGAGCACCAACTCATCTCCCCACCAAAGTGGTACCTATTTATCTACTCGCATAGAATATGCTTTCGAACTTCTAGGTGGGCAGAAGTTGAGGCGAATGACGAGAGCTCACCCCACCACACAGTGCTAGGACTCAAACCGCTGGAGCAGAGACCATCTACAGCGTCATTAAGCCACTGCCACTGTGTCTCTGCTCTTGCCAGAGATCATCCACAAGTGCAACCAATGCTGTTTTGTCCCATAACCGGGTCTAAATCCTGAAAGGGGTCCAGATAATCCATTTCATCAAGGACCCTCTGAGGCTACCAAGCAACCACACCTTTTCTACTACCTTCCCTAAAAAAGATGGGAAACTGGAAGAAAATTGTCCAGGTAGGTGGGATCAAGCAATTGTTTTTCAAGGAAGGGGCAAAACAGGGGCTCCTTAAAAGGCCCTGGGAATGTCCCCTCCTGCAGTGAAGAATTTTATCACTGCCTGGACCCACCTGCTAGTCAACGTCCTGGAGGCTGTCACCAACCAGGAGGGACATTGAGATAATTGACAGGTGGTTGCACTGACAGGGTTGAGGGCACTGACACTGTCCACTTCCTCAGGTCCAACAGGATCAAACTGTTCCCAAATACTCTGAGCAAGACCTTTCCCCAGGCATCTCACATGGACCTCCACCACACGAGTTCCAACTGGAAACAAATGCGAGTGACTTTGTCCGTCAGGTGTTGAACAAATTCCTTTGCATAGCCCTGAAGATGGTCATCTGAGCCCTCCTCTCCCAGGAGGGACCAGGTGATCTGGAACAGGGCTGCTGGGCGACACTCTGTAGATTCAATAAGGGTAGAGAAATAATGCTGTTTCACCGCTCTTACTGCCACGAGGTAGGCCTTAATAGCAGCTCTAACTTGTGTCCAGTCAGAGTCATCCCTTGTTTTCCTCCAGCAGTGCTCTAGGCATCTCTTAATCCTTTTCAGAACCCGCAGCTCCTGTGAACCACGGGGAGGGTCGGGAGCAATGGGTCAAGAGAGGCTGAACAGGCATGATCCTGTCCAAAGCCTCAGTTGCTCTTTGATAGCAATAGCTCTTAGACTTATATACCACTTCACAGTGCTTTGCAGCCCTCTCTAAGTGGTTTAGAGTCAGCATATTGCTCCCAACAATCTGGGTCCTCATTTTACCAACCTTGGAAGGATGGAAGGCTGAGTCAACCTTGAGCCAGTCAGGATCGAAGGAATTGAACTCCTAGCAGTGTGAGCAGAGTTAGCCTGCAATACTGCATTCTAACCACTGCGCCACCACGGCTCATTACAGCTGATTCCAGGTTGTCACCAAGGCTTTGGCAGGGCCATGCAGCAGAACCCCTGGGATATCCCCCAGTCCCCTCTGGAACCCATTTGGGTCCATCAGTCGCTGGGGCGGACTGGTCGAATGGGTCTGGCCTCCCTGCAGAGGGAGATGGCATAAGAGAGTCTCAAGGACACCAGAGTGCGATCTGACCACAACAGGGGGGATAATGTTAAATCCCCCACCAGATCACATTGCCATTGCTCCGACAAGAGGATCATATCTGGTGTATGACCACTGTCCTGAGTTGGACCCATGTTGATCTGGGATAGGTCTATGGCCACCATGGTGGTCATGAACTTCTGGGTTGCTTCTGAGGCCGAACCCAGAGATGGTAGGTTGAAGTCTCCCAGAACCTAAGTCTGGGAACCTCCACCAACAGCCCTGAGACAGTCTCCAGCAGCTCAGGTAGGGATGTTGCCATGCAGCAGAGAGGCTGGTACACTAGCAACAATCCCAACTGATCCTGTGAGCCCAGCTTCAGAAACTGGCTGGATACATCTCAGAGGGGAAACCCCCCTTATGGAGTCAGCCAGGTCTCAATGATGCATGCCAGTCGGCTCGCTCATTATGATCTTAAATAAGGAGAACCTTATTGACTGACCTGGCATTCACCAGCAGCACCCGAACCTCAGGGCCTCTGTGGGTATGCTGTCCAGAAACTGGAAGTGAGCTCAGGGATTCGGAACACACAACACATTGGGGGTGTCTTCCTCTGTAACGGCCTGCCCTCTGGCTCCCGTAGCATCCCATGCCCGTCACCACTCTAATGCACTGTCTTGACCCACACCCCCCCAAGGTGATCATCCCCCTCCCCCCTCCTCGTAGACCCAAGGGCACTGCCGTCCCCCTCAAGCCACTCTCATTCTTTCAGGTATCCTGGGGAGATAGGTGAGGGAGGAAGCTCCCATGGTGCTATAGCTCAAGCTGTCAGCACCAAGGGCTCCCCTCCTCCAGTCCCCCCACAACATACACAACATCCTCCATCCTAAGCTGGTCCCTCTCACTGGTTAGTCACATATCACATAAACCCAAACCTTGCTGAATAGCATTCATATGTCCATTACCTGTGATGATTTCATTCAATAGCATAGTCTTCTTCTATAATAGGTGGTACAAAGCTACTACTCTGGAATCTGATCCCACAAAAATGGCACCTACAACTTAAGACAGTTGCATGTCCAGGGTGGATAATAATCAATGATTTTTTTATTTAAATCAATTTTTTTGATATAAATCGGATTGTTTATTTTTATCAAATTTATTTTAATAAAATGCTTTTGGAGTAAAAAATCTATCTAAAGAGAGTTTTCTATTTAAGATACATTAATAATTTAGTTTATTCAGCATGAAATGGAGCTTAGTTATGTAGCATGAGGCTGTATATTCTGCAATATTTACATTTTTGGTAAACTCATTCAATGAATCCAAGATCTGAAAGCTGAGATAACATGCACTGCATTGATGCATTCACACAATTCCACAGTAACCATGAGATAAATCATAAAACAAAGTTCAGGAATATTCCTTTATCCCATTGTTTTGCAAATCTACGTACACTACAAACTGTATGATTGTTTTGGGGGGCGGGGCCAGCTGTTAAGAAGAACGGGTGTGTTGGACATTTCTCCGGAGCATCTAACCCCGTTCCCGACTGCTTGACAGATCCTTTGGGGGTCCCCAGTTCCCTGGAGGGGGACTGGAAATAACAAGGCGTCCTGGGGAGCAGTTCTAGGTGGCAACCAGGACCGTTGAACCCAGGAGAAGCTTTGACAAGCCAAGCGGAGGTGGAAAAACGGCCGACAATGGCGGCCGTGAAGGAATGACAACTGTCAGCTGGCCAAAGTATAGCGGTGGAGTAGCTGGACGGTGACGTGACAGTTCCAGTCAAATTTATCTGAGC
>NW_015388406.1:175788-189317 GCF_001527695.2 Protobothrops mucrosquamatus
TGAAGCATACACATAATTGTATATATAATTGTATATATAACTGTATTATGTAGAAGAATGAGGTGTATATAGAGGTTAAGGATGATGTATTAAGTTTTTGTATCACGAGAAACAAATTGTTAGGAATATTTACTCTGGAATGCCACGTATGTCCATTTTTGTTTTAATTGTATTATAAATAAAAAGATTTAAAAAAAAACAAAAAAAAAACTGTATGATTGTTTGAAGAGAAATGTATCTGTACCAGGCTCTAAGTGTGAGGAGAAAGGGCAAGCAGTAAAAATGAAAGTGAAACCTTCTAAGAAGCTTATAAACCTTGTGATCTTTCTGCACATAGCTTGAAGTGCTTTATTCCTCCCTTGAGGAGCAAAATGGCGGCAGGCCATAAAAGAGACCCAGTTTGGGAATATTTTAATGAAGTTCCTCTACCTGCGGGTAAAGCAGGTATGCATGCAAAATGCAAGCAATGCAACAAAGCGATGCAAGGCCTGGGGGTCCGAATGAAACATCATGAGAAGTGCTGTGATGAAAGGACCATGTTTGAAGAGGCAGGACCTTCAGGTTGATAAACTGTTTTTATTTCACCATATTCTTTAGACTGCCATGAGGTATTGTTATGCTAAAGCAATAATATATATCTTGCTATTGTTATTGCATGGCACTGCATTTTTATACAGTTGCCAAAAAAAGAAGTGAGTTGAAATATGCAAATATTCCTTTTTAGGCTGTAGTGTGTAAATACAATGAGAAATTCACAATAAGCATACATGGTTTAAAAAATAACAGCGTTGACTTTTTTGTTTAGGTGAAACCACCATCAACATAAAAGATTCTGGAAACTATCCACTTTCTAAATCGCCATCATCTTGTTCTACAGTTTCAGAGTTATCTCTCCAGGACAGTGCATCAGTCACATCATTTACACATATCCAGTATATATCACCTAAAAGAAAGAAACCATCTGGAACCGCCACCATAGATAAGTTTGTGATAAAAAACAGCAGATTAGAAAGTTAATTGATGAAAAAAATGCTGTTTGTTTATGCAACAAACTCTTCTTTCCGTCTGCTTGAAAACCCACACTTTGTTAATACAAACGATTCAGTCACTGAAACTAGGATTCAGTCCACCAAGTAGATTAGATGTTGCAGGGAAACTGCTGGATAAAGTATATGATGAAGAAATTATGCAAAGTGCAACAGGTCTAGAAGGTAAAATTGTTAACCTAAGTCTTGATGGGTGGAGTAATGTTCACAATGATACATTGTATGTGCTTGTATAACAACAGAAGAATGGAATGTATTCCTTGCAGAAACAATTGATACTTCAGGAAATGCACACACAGCAGCATACTTAGAAGAAGTAGCAGCAAAAGTTATCGTAACATGCGAAAAAAAAATCAAATGTCAAGTACGCAGTTTGGTCAGACAATGCTGAAAATGTGTCCAAAATGAGAAGAAATTTAAAACATGAAGAAACTACCAAGCTAATAACATATGGTTGTAGTGCTCATTTGATGCACCTCCTAGTCAAAGATTTCTGTGTCCCAGAAATAAAGAGTAATGTTGAAATTGCTAAATACTTCCGTAACAATCATTTTGCAAAATCAGCTCTGAAAATAATGGGTGGAACCAAGCTAACGCTCCCACAAGATGTTAGATGGAACTCTGTAGTGGCCTGTTTTGAACAATATATAAAAAACTGGCCTATTCTGATGACTGTTTGTGAGCAGAATCGAGAAAAAATAGATGGCACTATCACAGCCAAAACCCTCAACATTGGGCTTAAGAGCAAATGGGACAAGCACTGTCTCCAGCTCATTTTCTCCCAAACATTGTCAATATCCGGTACCAGGGTCAAACTTTAAGTGCTGAAGAAGAGGAGTTAGCCATGACATGGGTATCCAGCAATCATTCATCTCTAGTGCCAACTATAATGAACTTCAGAGCTAAGGGGGAACCATTCAAGAAATATTTGTTTGCTAAGGAGGTTTTAAAGAAAGTTTCACCAAGTGAACTGGTGGAAGTCACTTAAGCACTTGGATTCAGAAATTGTTGAAGTAGCGGCGTTGTTCTTACCTGAACGCCTTTTCTCAGCAGGGTGGTGTAGAGTCCACAGAATGGGTTAATATAGCTTTCCTGGCTTGCAGACTAAGACGAAAAAAAGCTTGCCACGCCTCTCTCTGGGTGTGTCTCCCCAGTTTTTGGCACATGTCGAGGCGAAAAGGCAGACGCAAGGCTCCAAACAAAGGTAAGAAGAAAAAAAGGTACAAAAAAAAACTCATGCCTAGACAAAGATAGCAGGGGGGGATGTGGACTCTACACCACCCTGCTGAGAAAAGGCGTTCAGGTAAGAACAACGCCGCTTTCTCCAGCAGAGGGTGGTGTAGAGTCCACAGAATGGGACATACCAAAGCCGCTCATGTCCCTGAAGGGAGGGAAGTCTAGGCATGCTCGACAGGAGGGACGACTACTTGCTGCAGTACCCGCCTCCCGAAGGCTGCATCTGCAGCAGCAAACCGGTCAATTTTGTAATGTCTAATGAAGGACGAGGGGGACGACCAAGTTGCTGCCCTGCAAACCTCTTCAAGCGAAGCCTGGGTGGACCAGGCTGCAGAAACCGCAGCACTGCGTGTAGAATGAGCAGTGACATGAGAAGGAACCGGAAGTGACTGCGAAGCATACGCCCTTGTGATACAGGCCCTTATCCATCGTCCGATGGTGGAAGAAGAAACCTTCCTCCCCATAGTAGAAGGATGGAAAGAGATGAATAGGGCTTCCGATTTGCGGAAGGCCGAGGTACGTTTGAGGTAGTAACGCAGAGCCCTGCGCACGTCCAAGGTGTGCCACCCTCTCTCCAGACGGTGGGAAGGGTTGGGACAGAAGTTCGGGAGTACTAGTTCTTGAGAACGATGAAAACCTGTGTTAACCTTGGGAATAAATGTCGGATCTAACCGGAGGACCACCCTGTCCTCGTGGAACAAACATAGATCCTTCCTGACAGAGCGGCTAGCTCTGAAATCCTCCTGGCCGATGTAATAGCCACCAAAAAGGCAACCTTCAGGGTGAGGAAGTGTAGAGAACATGAACCTAAAGGTTCAAAGGGAGAAGTAGTTAACGCTTGCAATACCAAGGGCAAATCCCAGGACGGGTAACGATGAGTCGAAGGAGGACCTGTGTTTGCGGCGCCCTTCAGAAAGGCACCGACCGCTGGATGGTGAGACAGTGAGTCATGGTTCTCACAAGTGAGAACAGTCGACAATGCCGCTACCTGTCTACGTATTGTGCTAACCGACAAACCCCTATTAATTCCTTCCAGTAAATATTCCAATATGTGCGGAATAGTGACAGATAGCGGGGATAAATCCTGTGTCTTACATCAAGAGCAGAAATTTCTCCAGGTGGCATCGTAAATCCTGTTGGTAGAAGGGCGTCTAGAAGCCTGCATAACAGATATCACCCCAGAGGAATATGCTAACCTAGTTAGACCCTCCCGCTCAAGTGCCAAGCGGCTAGTTGGAGCCACTGAGGGTCCGGATGTTGGAGATTCCCTTGACTGAGAGCTATTTGGTCCGGAGGGATTCTCCACGGTGGAGAGCGCGATAGATCCACCAGATCTGCAAACCACGGCCGACGTGGCCAGAATGGAGCAATTAAGATTAGCTCCGCTCGCTCTTGCAGGAGCTTGCGAATAGTCGCTGGGAGCAGTGGGAGAGGAGGGAAGGCATAAAGCACGCCCCTGGGCCAAGTGCTCCGAAGGGCATCTATCCCTTCCGCCCCCTCCGATCGGAACCTGGAAAAAAACCTTGGGATCTGTGCGTTCGCCGGGGAGGCAAAGAGGTCCAGGACTGGTTGTCCGAACCTGAGGGCTGCCTCCCGGAACAAGGTTGGATCCAGCTTCCATTCTGAATGATCTATGGTGGCCCTGCTCAGGGAGTCCGCCTGTTGATTGTCTTCCCCCGAAATGTGTTCCGCTCTTATGGATTTCAGGGTGGACTCCGCCCAGAGTCCTAACGCCATGGCTTCCTGCATGAGGGACCAAGAGTGGGTCCCTCCCTGCTTGTTTATGTGAGCCTTGGCCGTAACGTTGTCCGTCAGGACCAGTACATGTCTCCCCGTGACCAGAGGAGAGAACTTCTGAAGGGCCAGGTGAATGGCCCTCAGCTCTAGCCAATTGATGTTGTGGGTCAGTTCTAACTGGGACCACCGGCCCTGAGCCAGGTAATTGTGAATATGCGCCCCCCAGCCGAACAGACTGTCGTCTGTGGTCAAAGTAACCCTGGTTGGTTCCTTGAAGAAAGTACCTTTGGATATGGCGGATGAAGTCCACCAAAGTAGGGAGAGCCGGGTTTGGTGTGGAACCCTGACCCTTGTCTTGGATGCACTGACGTTGCGTCTCTGATAGGGAAGGAGGAACCACTGGAGACTCCTGGAATGAAGCCTGGCCCACGGAACAATGCCCAGACAAGAGACCATCTTCCCCAGGAGTTGCGAAAGACGCACCAGGGGCACCCACTGTTCCCTTCGGACTTGGCGTGCTAGTGTCCGAATGCTGACCTGACGCTCCGGGGAAAGATAAACCTCGCAAAGATCTGAGTCTATCAGCGCTCCTAGATGGATAAGTCGTTTTGTGGGAGTCGTGTGACTCTTTTTGAAATTTACGGAAAAACCGTGTTCCTGAAGAGTCCAGAGTGTGATCTCCAGATCTGACTTGGCTGAGTGGAGAGACCTGGACAGAACGAGAATGTCGTCCAGGTAACACTACACTCGCACTGGTCTCATCCGTAGATGAGTCGCCAGTACGGCCAGGATCTTTGTAAAGACCCGGGGGGCTGAGGAGAGACCGAAGGGAAGTGCCCGGTACTGGTAATGCCTGTGAGCGTAGGCGAATCTCAGGAACCTGCGGTGTTCCAGTATGATCGGAATGTGCAGGTAGGCCTCCGTCAGGTCGATGGAGGAGAGGAAGTCTCCTTTTCTGACGCTTGCCAGGATGGACTTTAGGGTCTGCATTTTGAATTTCTTGTAAACAAGAAACTGATTGAGACCCTTCAGATCTAGAATGGCCCTCCATCCCCCCGAGGTCTTGGGGACCACGAATAGTATGGAATAGAATCCGGTTCCTACTTGATCCGGAGGAACCCTTTCTATGGCCCTGATGTCCAACAAGTGGGCGATTGCTGTTGACACTAGAGAAGCTTTTGAATGATTTTTTGAAACTGGACACTGTATGAAGCGGTCTGGGGGAAAAGATTGAAACTCCAGGGAAAGACCGTGTCTTATGGTCTCCCTGACCCAGGCGTCCGTGGTAGTGCCCTCCCAGACGTCGCAAAACAGGGCCAGGTGACCCCCAATGGGGTAATCCCCTTTGGCGTCACTTGGACCGCCTGAAAGGTCATCCTCCTGAGCCCCTGAAGGGACGCTTGGTCTGGGACTGGCCCCTGGCTCCTCCACCCTGGCGGTCCTGTTGGAGATCCTGCCTGGGAAGGTAGGAACGTGAGCCTCTGGGCCAATCCCAGGACTGCCCCGCTCGAAAGGGCTGTCTCCCAAGAGTCACCCGAGCGAAAGGATGACCTACGATAACTTGGTTGAGGTCTCCTATCGAACTTTTTAGAAGGATGGACCAAGATCTTACGCTTGTCCTTGCCCTCAGTAACGTGAGGGTCAAGGACAGCGCCAAACAAATTCTTGCCACTGTACTTGGATGTGGATAGGCGCCACTTCGCCTTAAGGTCCGTGTGCCATTGTTTCAGCCAGAGAAGTCTACGTGATGCCACTGTGGCAGCAACCGAACGGGCCGAACATTTAGCCGAATGCAGAGAAGCATCAGCAATGTATTCTGACGCAGCTGTTATCTTACCCAGGTTCTGGTGGGCTCTGACCTGGTCTGGTGGGATGAGTGTCTGAAGATCCTGTAGCCACATGATCGCGGCACGGGCAAAGAAGGAGGATGAGGTGGCCGCCCGTATTGCCCAGGCCGAGGATTGATGAGCCCTGCGGCACGAGAATTCAAACCTTTTATCCTCTGTCTTTAGGTACTCAGCCATGTCCCCTGGAATGGCGGTGTTGGAAAACAGAGAAGCCAACGGGGCATCCACAGTCGGAACCTCTAAAAGAGATGCAAAGGAAGAGGAGACGTTATAGAGCTTTTTGTCCAGACTACTGGGAGGAGGCGTGGAAGCAAGTGACGACCACTGCCTTTCCACCGTGGACCTGAATACCGAAGGACAAGGAATCTGATGTTCCTCCTTCACCTTTTCCACAAACAGAGGACTGGTCTCCTGGGCAGAGGAAGTAGAAGGTGTCTCCTCTTGAGCCGAGGTAAGTTTGACCGTGGCTATGGCCTTCAGGAGGATGGACCGGAAAATAGAAGGATCAAAGAGGCCTGAGGATGTCCCCTGCTCAGGGGCTGGTTCCTCATCCTCTGATAATATGTTCCCAGTTGACTCAATGTCAAAAGATTCCCCCTCCCCTACCTGTGAAGAGGTTTCTGAAACCTCAGAACGAGGTTCCCTACACTGTCCTTCCTGGGAGGGCGGTGCTGGTGTAGTGGGGGAGGCTTGAGCCTGTTCCTGTCCTCGGCCTGCAGATGCCATAAATTGCTTGAAGGCATGGTGCATAAAGGCCTGGAATTGACTCTGAGACCACATGTCCTCTGGATCCCCGGAGCTGGCCCCAACCCCAGTTGGGACACGTCTGCTCACTGACGCTTGCTGGGACAGAGAAGATAAGGATGAGGAATGAGGACCAACCTGCTCAGTTTCCCCCAGAGGAGACAGAGGTAGTGGATCATCCTGAGATGATACGAAATGAGGTTCCAGCAAAGGTGTGTCCAATGGGGGGGGGGGAACCAATTCAGCCCCAGTGGACCGCAGCCTCTGCGCTTTAGAAAATTCCCTTTCCAATGCTAGGTGCCTCCTCGAGGCCTCTCGCTCGGCTGTTTTAGACACATCTTTTGTAATTAAATGTTTGGTTTTGGCCTTCTTCTTTCTTCCCTCCACTGCTACATCCTCTGATCTGTGTTTTGTTTGAGCGGGAGGGACACAGGTCTGAGAAGCCTGGGGCGAGGAACTGTCTGCCATTGCGATCTGGGACTCCTAGGCAGTCGTACCCAGATGTGGGGGAAATTAACACGCAGATCACGCAGTCAGAGATGGAGCTCAACAGATCCTCGCTCTGAACAGCTGACAATAGCAGAAGCAGCCAGACAGCCTTCTAGAACTGCCTGTAAAGGCCCTGTGACAAAAGGCCACTGACTAAATGAAGCAGGTGGTCAAAACTCTTCAATCCTCTCCTTAGATATAAAGTCAAAAGACAAACCTTGAGCAGGACAAGGCAGTCGAGTCCCAATTGTGAAACAACCTCAAGTTTTACAGCGTCTGAAAGAAGTACTTTTCCCCCCAAACGGACCTGCTTACAGGTCAAGGCACCTAGGCAGTACACGGGTACAAATCAAGTAGGCCTTCAAAATGGCGTCCGCCACGTGGCCTTAGACAAACGATCCTGATTAGGAAGAATAATCCTTATAAAGTTTATACTTGTCTTTATGTTGTATACTGTCTTCCTGTATTATTATTCAATACTCTCAGTTTAAATGTGCTGTAAAGCGCCCCCCGTGATTACTACTATAGCACGGGCAAAGAGAAGAACCAGGCCCCACAAAATGGCGTCCGCCACGTGGCCTGGTGAATAAGCGCTCTTCCTGAAGCACGCGCTTGAAAATGGCCGGCCGCAAGACTTTATGTCTTGCCCCAACTGTCTGGCGAAAATGAAGGCCCTGGGAAGGGATCTAGTGACGAGCAAGGACAGCCTCCTTGTTTTCCTCCCCCCTGTTCCCAGGAACTTGCGTTTGGAAGCGCAACAGCCGCTGCGATCGAAAGAGGCCCAAAAGACGATCGAGAGTCAGTAGCGTCGAAGGTGAGGTCGCTACGGCGATCCGGAGCGGATTATTCCCCCGCGCATCCGCACGGGAGGGGAATTCCTTCCCTGGTCCTATGGCTGATATCAGCCTTCTGTGCGAGCCTCAGATCGTGGAGGCTTGCCGTCCGGCACGGCCTCAAAAGGACCTGTAGTCCCTTGCTCGCAGGCCCCGAGGGGCAGCAGGGAAGAGAGAGAAGGAAAAAAAAAATTTTTTTTTCCTTTTACTCAGAAAGGTAAAAAGACTGTTTTTTTTAAAAAAATATATAAATTTTGAAAGGAATCCAAAACAAATAGAACTATTTGGAACTGATCAGGGAGCCTTGCCAAAAAGGGTCTGCTAAGCCCGAAGACTAAGACAAAAACTGGGGAGACACACCCAGAGAGAGGCGTGGCAAGCTTTTTTTCGTCTTAGTCTGCAAGCCAGGAAAGCTATATTAACCCATTCTGTGGACTTTACACCACCCTCTGCTGGAGAAAATGATTTCACTTTTAACCGCAGTGGCCTCTTCTGTTGGAGTTGAAAGAATATTCTCTTCCTTTGGACTTGTTCACTCTAAATTGAGAAATTGTCTGGGGCCTGATAAAGCAGGAAAGATTGTTTTTCTTTTCCAGATCATGAACAAACAAGAGAACGAAGATGAAAATGAGTGAGCTGCACAAGACCCTGTTTGAAGGTTTTTTTAATGTGGACCCAGCTGATATATTCAGTTTAAGTTCTTTTGTTTTTTCAAAGATATTTTGTTTATGCACTTCAGTTACTAAACATTGATGTTTAAGCAAATACAAGAATATATAATATGTTGTCTTGATTAAATAAAAGAATTTGAGTTCTCCAACTATGTGTGATTAACCTATTAACCTAAAATCGGTTCTGATATCACTGTTTTACTAACCTGACAGCTTATTATTCTAAATAGGAAACCTTCATTTTGTTTGCAAATAATAATATTAAAGATTCTAACTACCAGCAAGAATGAGTCCTTACATTTAAAGAGCACCTGTCATTTCAGATCCATCATGGCAGCGCCTGTTAGCGGGCATCCACTCACCTGCGGCCCGCCACGTCCCTCACCTTGTTGTGTCACTGCCGCATCAACAGCCGTCCCATTAAAGTGAATGGGACTGTCGATGAGTCAACAGCGGGACAGAGGAGGAGCCACTGCGGGACAGAGATGACAGTTGCTCTTTAAAAATTATGATTTAAATCGAGCTGATTTAAATCAAGCCTTTTTACTAGTGATTTAAATCGTGATTTAAATCAACTTGATTTAAATTGACTTGATTTAAATCAAATCCACCCTGACTGTTGACTGGGCCCAGTGCTCTTCAACATCTTCAACGATTTGGACGAGGGGATAGATGGGGAACTCATCAAATTTGCAGACGACACCAAGCTGGCAGGAATAGCCAACACTCCAGAAGACAGGCTTAAGATACAGGAGGATCTGGACAGACTTGAACACTGGGCACTATCTAACAAAATGAAATTCAGTGGTGAAAAAAGTAAGGTTCTACATACATTTAGGCAAGAAAAACCAAATGTACAGGTATAGTATAGGGCAGGGGTAGGCAACCTTGCCTCTTTTATGACTCGTGGACTTCAACTACCAGAATTCCTGAGCCAGCCATGCTGAGGGGAAAGGGAGAGGTTTCCAAGCTGAGCCATGCTGGCTCAGGAATTCTGGGAGTTGAATTCCACGAGTCATAAAAGAGCCAAGGTTGCCTACCCCCGGTATAGGGGGTACCTTGCTCAATAGTAGTAACTGTGAGAGAGATCTCGGGAGTCCTAGTGGACAATCACTTAAATATGAGCCAGCAGTGTGCTGCAGCTGCCAAAAAAGCCAACACAGTGCTAGGCTGCATTAACAGAGGGATAGAATCAAGATCATGTGAAGTATTAATACCACTTTACAATGCCTTGATAAGGCCACACTTGGAATACTGCATCCAGTTTTGGTCACCATGATGTAAAAAAGATGTTGAGACTCTAGAAAGAGTACAGAGAAGAGCAACAAAGATGATTAGGGGACTGGAGGCTAAAACATATAAGGAACGGCTGCTGGAATTGGGTATGTCTAGTTTAATGAAGAGAAGGACGAGGGGGGACATGATAGCAGTGTTCCAATATCTCAGGGGCTGCCACAAAGAAGAGGGAGTCAAGCTATTCTCCAAAGCGCCTGAAGGCAGGACAAGAAGCAACGGGTAGAAACTAATCAAGGAGAGAAGCAACCTAGAACTAAGGAGAAACTTCCTGACAGTTAGAACAATTAACCAGTGGAACAACCTGCCTCCAGAAGCAGTGAATGCTCCAACACTGGAGGTTTTTAAGAAGAGACTGGACAGCCATATGTCCGAAATGGTATAGGGTTTCCTGCCTGAGCAGGGCGTTGGACTAGATGACCTCCAAGGTCCCTTCCAACTTTATTATTATTATTATTATTACTATTATTACCATTATTATTATTACAGCAAGTTTTATGCAACTTAAATTTTCTTCCAAAACCAGAAAACTCGCAGGAAACAGGGCATTGTGTTTCAACTTGAAATTCTTCAGAGTGAATCTTTATTCTCAAAGCCAGAAATATTAACCATTGCATTCTCTTCTGCTACTCTCAAAAAACTCCAATAGGTTCTATATATGTGGTTGAACAATAGGTTGACAACAGCAGAGGAAGATGACATCCCCAAGTAGTAGAAACAGCACAAGTGCACCCAGCAAATAAAGCAGATTAAATAGCTTGTTTCTCCTGGAAATTAAGAATAACAGTTTACTGGAAAAAGAAAATTGTAGAAGCCTCCTGCAGGCAAAGCATCTCATAGCAGAATACGCTTGTCTCAGTTGGGGTCTGATAAAACAGACAAAAGGGGCCATCAAGCACAGCTAGGATTTAGAAAACTGTCTAGTTTGCAGTGAAGAATGGCTGGCTAGGGAGATGCCTATGAACAGCAGCAGAGAAGGAAACGGAATTTCTAAAGAACATGTTTTTACATGCTTTGAGTGAAGTATGGCTTAACATTTTTGGCACACCAACAAATCTTTTCTTTTTTCCACCTGTACTCCCCTTTCTTTGTATGACTAGTCTTTTCAGTCTGCAAGCTTGAAGCCAAAGTCTGCCTTTTTTTTAAAGTAATGTGAGCTCCTTTGATGTATCATTATTTGAAAAGTAGAATAAAATATATGTAGTGATTAAAATAAGTAAATTACAAGAGTTATAGTCAAACTAATTCAAATAAAAGGGATTTAAGACAGAACTTTCTACAGTACTTGCATATGGATTTACCTCATAAGCATCTGAATTTCCTTGAATTAAAAGACCATAGCAAGGCTGCTTTAAAATTTCTATTTCCAGCATATGCATATCGCCCTCAAACAGGGAAGGGAAGCACATACAATTTTATATAGCTTAATAGTCTTCTATATTGCCAAAATATATAAATTCAAAATAGTCCAAAAACCATTATGAGATGGATATTCTAGAAAGCAATGAAGTTATTGGGGAAAAAAAGATATACAGGTAGTCCCCAGTTCATTTAGTGACCATTCAAAGTTACAATGGCACTGAAAAAAAGTGACTTATGACCGTTTTTCACACAACTGTTGCAGCATCCCCATGTTCATGTGATCAAAATTCAGACGCTTGGCAACTAACTCATATTTATGACAGTTGCAGTGTCCTGGGGTCATGTGATAACTTTTTGTGACCTTCTGACAAGCGAAGTCAATGGGGAAGCCAGATTCACTTAATAACTTGTCTAATAACACCTGCAGTGATTCACTTAACAACTGTAGCAAGAAAGGTCGTAAAATGGGGCAAAATTCACAACTGTCTCGCTTAGCAACAGAAATTTTGGGCTCAATTGTGGTACCTGTAGCTTCTTAACTAAAATAAAAGGAATAGCAGGCAAGCAGTTGATCTCCCTCTTTCAAATACTATAAACTCTGATCCAAATCCTGCTTTATAACAAAAATGCAGCAGAACAGCATTACAACAGGGCACATACATTGGCAAAACTTCCTTCTCCCAATATATTTCACCTTAGCTCTACAAAAACAGTGTTTTATTCTATTTTCCCCTTTTTTGGCCTCAAATATATCCTTTTATTATGACTTTCTTCCATGTTTTGCTGTCTCTCTTCTCCACTACACCCATCTGCCACCCTAAATTTCTCCATTAAACTTACTTCCCCACCACTGAAACCATACACTTTCAAATGCACATTGAAGTTATTACTGAAAAAACAATCCATTCAATTATTCATATAGCAAAAACCGAACCCCCAAAATGTATAGTTCAGGTAGGCCGGATATAGACACATCAAGACAATCCAAGTTAAGTATTTCAATCGCTATAAAAATAATGGGAAATTAAGTCAAATGTTTACAATTTATTTCCAAAATAATTAACGACTGCTATAACAACAGGTCATTGTGATGCAAGTTCAGGCTTTATATATTTCAGAATGTGTACTATAGTTCACTTACATTTACTATTATTGGTGAAGGGGATTTAGTAATTTAACTTTCATGACCCTACTACATTGCGCTACAATTAAATTTCCATTAGATATTCAAGGCAAACATATTTTACTTAATTACTATCCTACAAATTCCACTCTCACCAAAAACACTGTCAGACATATCTGGGCCTGATTATCGTATCTGGACAGATAAGGAGAAAAGTGAAGAGGGTTGGGCATAATACTTACAATTAATATAACTAAGTCATGTTCAATTAGTAGTTCCTAAGCATAACATACATTATATTCTCCATAACTTATTAATGATAGGTTACTGGTTCTTGGTCCATACTATCAAGCCATAAACAATTTTACTGGATAAGTAACATGTTTTCCTTACATGTTCTTTACATAGAAAAGTAATCTTTCATAAGGATGTAAGCTCTTTCTAATAGACTGTGTGCATTAACCTAAGTTTTCATTTGAAACCTGGTTATTTTAAGAGAAAAAAAGTTTTTTAACAACCAATAAAAAAGAAATGATTCTTTACAGGTGCAACTAGTGAGTTGGACTAAACTTCTGCAGACTGAGAGACATCAAAGTGAGGCATTTATAGAATTCCTATGTATCTGGAATGTGAATCTCACTTTTTCTTTGATAGTTCAAATTGATGCACATACGAGTCCCCAGTTTTTACTTTCACATCCTGACAAGGTCAGCAACTCTCACTCCAAAGTTACCTAATGAACATCCTTGGCCAAGTATAGACATCATCATCATCATCATCATCATCATCATCATCATCATCATCATCATCATCATCATCATAATATAAATAGTAAAGTTGGAAGGGACCTTGGAGGTCATCTAGTCCAACGCCCTGCTCAGGCAGGAAACCCTATACCATTTCGGACATATGGCTATCCAGTCTCTTCTTAAAAACCTCCAGTGTTGGAGCATTCACCGCTTCTGGAGGCAGGTTGTTCCACTGGTTAATTGTTCTAACTGTCAGGAAGTTTCTCCTTAGTTCTAGGTTGCTTCTCTCCTTGATTAGTTTCTACCCGTTGCTTCTTGTCCTGCCTTCAGGCGCTTTGGAGAATAGCTTGACTCCCTCTTCTTTGTGGCAGCCCCTGAGATATTGGAACACTGCTATCA
>NW_015388406.1:189538-194616 GCF_001527695.2 Protobothrops mucrosquamatus
CCCTCTTCTTTGTGGCAGCCCCTGAGATATTGGAACACTGCTATCATGTCCCCCCTCGTCCTTCTCTTCATTAAACTAGACATACCCAATTCCAGCAGCCGTTCCTTATATGCTTTAGCCTCCAGTCCCCTAATCATCTTTGTTGCTCTTCTCTGTACTCTTTCTAGAGTCTCAACATCTTTTTTACATCGCAGTGACCGGATGCAGTATTCCAAGTGTGGCCTTACCAAGGCACTGTAAAGTGGTATTAACACTTCATGTGATCTTGATTCTATCCCTGTTAATGCAGCCTAGCACTGTGTTGGCCTTTTTGGCAGCTGCAGCACACTGCTGGCTCATATTTAGGTGATTGTCCACTAGGACTCCAAGGTCCCTCTCACAGTTACTACTATTGAGCAAGGTACCCCCTATACTATACCTGTGCATTTGGTTTTTCTTGCCTAAATGTAGAACCTTGCTTTTTTCACAATTGAATTTCATTTTGTTAGATAGTGCCCAGTGTTCAAGTCTGTCCAGATCCTTTTGTATCTTAAGCCTGTCTTCTGGAGTGTTGGCTATTGAACCTGGGTCACTCTGGTTCTAGTCCAACTCTCTAACCACTGCACCACACTATATTCAAGTTTATACTGTTTATACCAGGGGTCTTCAAACTTGTCCCTTTTATGACTTGTGGACTTCAACTCCCAGAATTCCTCAGCCAGCATGCCTGGCTGAGGAATTCTGGGGGTTGAAGTCCACAAGTCATAAAAGGGACAAGTTTGAAGACCCCTGGTTTATACGGTTATGTTTGCATTTTAGTATTTCATGGTTTATAGAGTTTGGTCTAATGGTTAAGGCACCAGGCTAGAAAGTGGGAGACCATGACTTCTAGTTCTGCCTTTGTCATGAAAGTCAGTTGGTGACGTTGGGCCAGTCACTCTCAGCCCAACTCACCTCACAGGGTTGTTGTTGTGGAGAAATAGGAGGAATAGGAGAAAATTGGATGTTTGCTTCTATGAGTTATTTGTAAAAAAAAAAAAGCAGGATACAAATAAATACTACTGTAAACTACCTTGTGAATATGAATTAGTACTGAAAATACATCCCAGGAGCAAGTACTTACTATCAGGAGCAGCAAAATGAGTGTTCATTGAAGGGCTCCTAAACAATTGAGCAGGGTTGCAGATACTGCTCTTATCAGCATCTCTGCCAGTGTCTGTTTAACTCTGGCACTGCATAACTAGGTACATTAAACATACATCAGTATGGTAAAAGGATAGAGTATTAAAGCTGAACTACGGAAACCTAGGCTCAAATCCTTAGGTATAAATATTACAGGTTACCTTAAATCAGTTAATACAGTACATCTCTGCCTGATCTAGCTGTACTGATGTTAAAGTATGGCAAAACCCAAGCTGCAGATAAAAATGTAACCAAAAAAAGCACAAGTTACTATTTACCAACATAACCTATCAAATACTTAATACATCCTAAGTGTAGCTCCATAAAGATATTTTAATATTTCACCATAACAAATACATTCACATCAACTTCTTGCTAACAAGCAATGGTTGGCTGGCTTGACTATGCTCCAAATCACATCATGTATTAATTGAACAGATTCTTTTCACTACCAGCATAGCTTCTGGGAATGTCTGGGGTTATGCAGGCTTTTTGGACACTTCTACTATATTACACTATTATCTATGCCATTCCTCTAACATATCAAATCAACCTTCTTGGTACACAACTAAAAATTGGCTAATTTAATCCACACTAAGTTAGACCAATAAACCAATTCCCCCACCCCAAATTCATTTTCACAAGTAACTGCAGTGAGAACTGTATGTCCTAATATAACTTAACCAAAAAGTCTATTCACCAAATAGTGTACATATTATCTACAGAAAAATGAAATTAAACATCGTATTAATCCCCTGTAGATCGGGTGGGGGGGGGTTCCTACTTGGTTCCTGAGCATACAAATCTACTCCATTCCTGCTTGTGTTTCTCTCCATTAAAAAAAACTAACAAGAACCCCTTAAATTTCTTCTGGAGCAGCTTTCTCAGTCAGAAAGACTGGATTCCCCCCCCCCCGACTATGTGTACATCTATTTGGAATCCAGAATTATCATTGGCTACTTCATCAAATTATCTAATTTTCCCCATTCCTCACCCTCTACCTAATTAACTCTTCCTTTCACCGATATGAAGCATACATATTTTAGCATTCCCAGTTATACACTCAAGGTTTGTTTTCTGAAAAGCACCTTCCCAATATGGTAATCCGTACAGCACTTCCCCCACCTTGCTCTATTTTACGGTGCATTCCGTCTGTCTCAATACAGTAGCATACACAGCACATCTGCCTACACCACGTCTTCATGGAAAGTCCCCTCCATACTCCGTCGCGTATCTGTTCTTTGCCCCACCACCGCAACTTAAGGCCAAATTAGGTTTCTAACATCAGCCCACTCATAATTCCCAGTCTACATTTCGTTTCTTTTTCTCCTTCCCCCGGCTGACCCTTCCGAATCTTGCAAGATCTCGCGTTCCAGAACCCCTTAAAAACCTCCTCAGCCCACCCCCAATATGGCTGCTTCGCCCTCATAACGCGCGCGCGACATCTGTGCGCCCTCCACTTTGTTCCCTTTCTCCTCTCTTTACCTTGGTCAGCCCCACAAAGAACCCACGAATGGAAATGTAAAGATAAAAAGCACGGAGAGGCAGAAGAGCCGCAACTACAGTCGGGAAAAGAAAGTCTCGTTTTGAAGCAAGAGAGCAACTCTTTGGCAAACAGCCTCCCGCGTTCGACCCGTCTCCGCCAAACAAAAGAACACTGAACTCCCTCTCTACCCGCCAAGACTCACTGCGCATGCTCTCTGCTACTCTACGCCCCCTTTTTTAAGCCTCTCGAAGTTCGCTCCTAGCCCCTGGCATCCTGGGACCGGATGTTATTGTTTCCTACTTCGCTCATAGACTTAGTCTAAATTAGAGTACAGACTTTCCTTTTTTTCTTTTTCTTTTTTTGAAGAAAAAAAATGAGAGTTGTTCATGAAAACAGTGACAAAGGCTAGAGTTTTGCCCAGCTATGGCTGAACAGCATTAACATATTACCTTCCCCCAGGAGCCAATGTTTGTTTTAGTTCAGGTGCAACCTGATTTCTTTTTTAATAGTTTTTAAGTTTTAAGAGTTCTATCCTATATAAACTGTAGTGATTCCATCAGATAGAAAGACCTGCACATGGATTAGACAACAAATGAAACTGTGGGAAGAATCCAGAGAAATAATTTGGGAAATATTAAAAAGGCAGTGAAGGGATTTTATTGTGCTTATGATTTTAGTATGTTTAAGTTTGACATTAGCATTTATTTTACATATAGTAACCATTTTATATTGATACTGTTAGAAGTAAGTCTTCATCCTGGTTCATCCAAGCCGGGAATAAATAAGCAAACATGGCAACTGCTTTGGGAAGAAGGTTACAGTTTATTGCAGAAGACAGATAAGCAGCAGAAGGAAAAGAGAGTGAGCACATGGGCAGATGGTCTTTTTATACCCCCCTCCCAGCCCTGCTTGGAAGTTTCCTGTTCCTGTGGTATGAACTTTGAGGCTATTTCTGAGTGTTTTTCTAGGCCTTGATATCTGTGGTTTAATCCCATTAACATATCCTGCTTCCCAGGTGATGGGGCTAATGACTCTTAAGAGCTTGGGTGGGGTATGCAGATTTTCTCTTTGTCTTCTTGATTGCTCTGGCTTCAACTTTCTGATGGTTCCACATCTGCATTTGTATAAGACTAGCTACTGCCCTGGGCAGAGATGAGGCCAGGTTTGGTTTCTGCTTTTCAAAAAATGCTTTAAAAANGTTGGTCAGAGCACAGAACCTTTTGTAGGGAAAAGGGAGAGGCTGTGAAAATGAAATGGAATGAATGAAAGAATTGGATTTGGGCAATTAGCTGATAAGGCCCTGTAAGCAAAAGCTAGGAGCGGTCCACTTACCTCTGAGAGCAAGCAGAGGTCCGCAGCGGATTTTAGGGGTCCGCAAAACAGTTGTGGTAAAAGCCGATCGGTGGGAGAGTGACCCGTACCTTCTGAGGGGAAACCAGAAGTGTCTCTGCAGACCTTTTTTTTTTAGGGGTCTGAAAACGTGGGGAGATCCCTCAAGGAGCCAGCGTACTCTGTGAGGGATCCAGAGTGCTCCGTGAGTCCCCTTTTTGGACTCACAAAACCGCGGAGGAGGAAGCTTCGCAAGGAAGCTTCCGGTATATAGAGCCCGTTTAGTGAAAGTATGGGAAGTTCAAGTTCAAGGGCTGAGATAAGTTTCCCGGTTGAGAGCTTGCTCGACGCCTGGGACAGGAATCAGCTACCTGTCCAGGGCGGGATGAAAAAGAAACGGTTAAAAGAGTTATGCAAAAAAATAGACTTTGCTTAGGGCTTTGCTGGGAAACCAATTTGGCTAAATAAAGGTACTTAAAAGGGAAAATAAGAAATAGTGATTCTCTCTCTCTCTATCTCTCTCTCTCTTCTCTATGCAACCATGTGGTATGTTTAAGATCTGTGCCTTCCCTAATTTGAGCTATCTGAAACTTATGGTGGGAATGACTAGGATGTGTAAACCTAAGACTTCTGTTCTCTTGTCTTTGTGTATATATGTTTGTCAAAGTCTGTGTGTGAGAGGTAAATGTGACTGTTAACTGTTTCAAATCCAAAGAAAAAAAATAATTTTAAATTCTGCTAGAAATTCTGCTTAAAATAAGCCACAAAAAGGAAATACCTCACTCTGTTTGTCTGGCCAACAAACAGAGTGAAGAAAAAAATTGTGTTTGTTTGTTTGTTTGTTTGTTTGTTTGTTTGTTTTTCTTCTTCCTTTCTCTCTCTGTACTCTTAACAAAAGCCCAGAGTTAGCAGGAGGAATGTTTTAAGTTCATCTGCTAGAAAGATTTCACTCTTGCATTTAATAATATATAGTAAAGTTGGAAGGGACCTTGGAGGTCATCTAGTCCAACCCCTGCTCAGGCAGGAAACCATATACGAACTTTATCAAATGCCTTACTGAAATCCAAGAAAATTATATCCACAGCATTCCTCTAGTCCACTA
>NW_015388406.1:198201-200780 GCF_001527695.2 Protobothrops mucrosquamatus
ATTCCATTTCCCCTGAGGTTTGGTCTCATGGAATCCCAGGATTTGCTCATTATGCTGTCCCTCACCGAGCCCATCTTCACCCAGGGGCCCAAGCTGTTTCCTTACGGCAGTATGCAATTAAAAGGGGAGGCCTGTTTTAGCCTCAAACCCCAAATTGATGTGTAGTGTGTTTTGTTTATATATATGTATGTGTATATATATATGTGTGTGTGTGGCCACCCAGAACATTATGCTTGGGCTTGGAATGGTGGGAAAAATGGGAGATGGTTAAAGGGCCCTATAAAAACCATGTTTGGTTGGAATCACCTCCTGATTTTTCTCGCTTTTTGCAGGACAAGCCATGTCTAAATAAATGTTGTTTTAATAGTATTTGTGTATATATGTTTGTCTGTGTTGTTCTGTGTTATTTCCAAGACTTGGATGAGGGTCAAAACCCTCTCTGATAACAACACATAAAAAGGCCTTATTTAAAAATAAATAGTGTTGTGTCCTGAGCCTGCAAAAGCAGGCTCGGGACGATGCAAGAGTCCCGGGCATTTGCAAAAGCTGCCCGGGACCAGACTGAGCAGCGCCGGCCTTGCGCGCATGCGCAAGGCGGGAAAAGACTGCCTGTGATTGGTTGAAATTGCCCGGGGATCAGAGGGTATAAATAGAGGCCTGCGTGCCTCTGCTCGGGTTGTTCGTTGACTGTAGTCAGAGAATAAAGACATGTTGAGAAATGCATTGCTTCAAGTGCCATTATTCTCTGGACTTAACACTGGCGACGAAGGTGGGATTCAGTCTAATAGCTAGGAAAGCTTAAAGACTCACCCAAAGAAGTCCGGAAGAGGGACAACGGCGTTGAAGTCAGCGTCTATCCTGCCAGTACAGCATCGCTGGAGGGTGAGTGCGGCTGAAGAAAACCCTGTTCCCTGACCATGGCGAAAATTGGGCGGTTAGCTGAATTTGATGTCTCTCACCCGGAGAAGTGGGAATCTTACGTTGCAAGAGTAGAGACGTACTTCCGCGTAAATCAGATAAGGGAAGAAGGTCTAAAGGCTGCCACAATGTTGTGCGTTTGTGGGCAAGACGCCTTTGAGATCGCCGAGAATCTAATCGCCCCGGCCTCGCTAGAAACTGTTTCATACTCCGATTTGAAGAAAGTTTTGAAAGAACACTTCCAGCCGAAGCAATCTGTCATTGCTTGGAGGCACACATTTGAACTAAGGGATCAGCGAGCTGGGGAATCAGCAAAAGAATTCATTGCAGCCTTGAGAAGAGCAGCTAAACCGTGTGATTTCAAGGACTTAGAGGAAAGGCTGCGTGACTGTTTTGTGTGCGGACTGAGGAACAGAGACTTACAGCAGAAGCTGTTTGCTAAGGAAGATGTCTCTTTCCAAGATGCTCTGCGAGAGGTTACAGCAGAGGAAGCTGCAGGCAGAGCGGTCAAGAATATGCGGCCTAGTCGAAGCGCTCCAGAGACCGCCACCATCCATAAGGAGGACGTGCGAGAGGATTCGGAAAAAGATCCTGAAGAAGAGGTGGACAAGCTTTACCAAGCAGCTGGGAGGAGATCCAAAGATCGTCAGGACAAGGGCCCAGCTGAGCTCCATTGCTTCGGATGCGGGGGTCGCCACAAGCGAGCGGAATGTCGGTTCCGTTCCGCCATCTGCCGAGCGTGCGGAAAGGCCACATCACTGCGGTTTGCCTGGGTCGACAGAAGGCACAACCGAAGGAAGAATTGAGCCTGAAAGGTACCAGGGTACCCAGTCAAAACAGGGTGGGGTTCTGTTCAACACGTAGGAATATTCTAAGAATAGGCACACACAAACCCCTTAAAAAGAAACTATCCCTTAAAGTGAAATTGCAGGGAGTTCCATTGTCGATGGAACTTGACACGGGGTCTGCCCTATCCATAATTTCCCTCAACACGTTTCGCAAAATCTGCAGCAGCAGTGGCCAGCGAGTTTCGCTAAGGCCTTCTAATGTAATCCTTACGGATTTTCAAAATTCTCAAGTGTGTGTTAAGGGGGAGGCCACCCTTAAGGTACAGTATGAGAATTTTGTAGGCCCCCTAGACGTGCTGGTTGTGGGGGGTGAGCGCACGAGTCTCATTGGACTCGATTGGTTTGAGGCTTTGGGGATCCAAGTAACAGGGCTGCACAAGTTGCAAACAGAGACCCTTGCAGATGTCTGTAAGGAGTTTGCAGATGTGTTCAGTTCTGAGCTAGGATCCTACAAAGGACCTCCAGTTTCACTAAAGCTAGATTCAGCTGTACAGCCCATTAGGGTTAAACCTAGGAGAGTACCATTTGCTCTTAAGGGCAAGATTGATGCTAAGCTGGACAAGTTGCTCCAGCAAGGCATATTAGAGCCTGTAGATTCTAGCCCGTGGGAAACCCCCATTGTAACGCCTTTAAAGGCAAATGGGGACATTCGTATTTGTGCAGACTACAAGTGCACACTAAACAAGGCCCTACAGCAACATGCTTATCCTGTGCCTGTAGTGAGCCACATTTTGGCTTCTCTAAAGGAGGGCAAGATTTTTGCTAAGCTTGACCTGGCTCAAGCGTATCAACAGCTGCCTGTTGATGATGCAG
>NW_015388406.1:201274-203317 GCF_001527695.2 Protobothrops mucrosquamatus
AGGAAAACAACCCTTGAAAATGGGCAGCCAGTGGTCATGTACTAAGGAAAACCATGGCTGTGAAGAATTTTGAGAGGAATGTGCAAGCCTGACTGGAAGCTAAGAGTGACATCCAACATTTGAAAATGATTGGCACAGAATATTGGGCACTATAAATTTCTTTTACACCTAACAATTTTTGCCTTGACTTTTAGAACTCTCCTTTTGGGAGAAGGGATCTTTTTCTGCTGCCTCTATTAGTGTCTTATTTTTTTGGCTTAACAGTTTAACAGCTTGCCTACCAAGTTTCCCTGACCAGATCAATTTTAATGTTGTGCCAAATAACTGTGTTATACAGTCACACACTTAAGGCACAAAGCAGGAATATTGTGGGAAGTTAACCCAGAGAAGGAAATATTAAAAAGGCAGGAAAAATATTGTTCACCAAAAGGATTTTTAAAAGCATTTTTTGAAAAGCAGAAACCAAACCTGGCCTCATCTCTTTGCCCAGGGCAGTAGCTAGTCTTATACATATGCAGATGTGGAATCATCAGAAAGTTTGGAGCCAGGGATCTCAAGACAAAAGAAGCTCTTAAGAGTCATTAGCCCCATCACCTGGGAAGCAGAATATGATAATGGGATTAAACCACAGATATCAAGGCCTAGAAAAACACTAAGTGAAAAGGGAGGAAGCCGAGAAACTATCTTGAAATAAAAAAATAAAAATAAATAAATAAATAAATAAATAAATAAAAAATATGGGGAATCGTCAGAGTAATTTAAAGAAACAAATTAACTCAAAAATGTACTCCTCTGCAATGTGTTTTGACCAATTGGGATGTTTTGAAACTTCAAGTGGCTGTTAAGTTTAACCCTGTCAGACAACGTCTGGTGGTGCTTTGTGTTGATGTGTGGCCAACTTATTTTATGGGCCCTGGGCAACAACCTTGGCCAAGAGAAGGGTCTGTGGACTTGGATGTTATTAATAAGCTCACAGATGTTCTTGCTATACAAGGGCGGACGGATGAAGAATTATATGCAGGCTTTTTCTTTAATTTGAGCATCTGACAGGACATTTTAAAACAATGTGGCCTGTTAGTCCCCCCCAGAGGTTTTGAATTTGGTCTGTCCAGTCCGCCCAGAAATAAATAAGTTTCAAAAGAAAGCTTCTTCCCCCACAGCCCCCTCAGTCTCCTCTCCGTCCTTGCATTCAGCTGCTGCTTCCCCCGCAGCCCCCCTTCTCTCCGTCTCTGAAGACGAAGATCCTGATGAGGGATCGTCCTCTGCTGCACGGATTCAAAGCCCTTCTCACACGAGACAAGGCAAAGTTTATGCTAAAAAAAAAAAAATCACTTGGAGGAGAAGACAATATGCACGCTGCGACAGGTGCCAGCAGCAAATGGAAAAATGGTCCTGGTTCACACCCCATTTACCACCAGTGACCTTTTTAACTGGAAAGCTAGCTTGCCACCATTTAGAGAATTCCCCCAGCAGTACGTTGATTTATTTCAAAGGATTTTTGCCACCCACAAGCCAACGGTCCCTGATATAGAAACTTTGTTATCTGGATTTTTGGGGGCTGAGGACAAACGCCAGGTTTTGAAAAAAGCCTTGGAGGAATATACTAGAGGATGGAAGGAAGCCACCAATGGACAAAGAGACATTGAACAGTGGCCAGCACCTGAAGTTGTTTTTGTTCCAAGTTTTGAATGTGATATTAACACTGATGGGGGATATGGTGCCTTACTGAATTTTCACAAAGCCATTCTCCATGGCATTAGAACTGGGGTCCCCAAGACTGTTTGAGTTCTCAGACTACTCCTATTGTTGGTGTCAGTGGGCAAACTGAAATGGCTCCCTGCACCTGTGTGTGACTCCAAGCCAAGGGCCCAAAGTTCAACACTCATTTCTGGTTTTACCCCAGTGCCCTATTAACTTGCTGGGCAGAGATTTGCTGGGGAAATTGGGAGCAACAATCACTTGTCAACCCCAGGGTATTTCTTTGGATTTTCCAGCTTTGCAAGCTTATATTTGTTATCTGGATGCTAGTGCACCTCCTGTTTC
>NW_015388406.1:206509-207658 GCF_001527695.2 Protobothrops mucrosquamatus
ATGGTGTGGGTGCTGTGCTTAGCCATCTAACGGCTGATGGGACTCAGGTCCCTGTGGCATATTATTCTAGGACATTATCTGCTGCTGAGCGTAACTATGCTCAAATTGATAGGGAGGCTTTGGCCATTGTGGCTGGAATTAAAAAATTCCATGATTTTTTGTATGGCCGCCATTTTACGGTCTTTACTGACCACAAGCCGTTGCTGGGGTTATTTACTACCTCTAAACAAACCTCACAAATTCTGTCCCCTCGCATGCTGCGATGGTCCATTTTTCTGTCTGCTTATGACTATTCACTAGTTCACAAACCTGGCAGAGAAATGGGTCATGCTGATGGATTGAGTAGGCTGCCATTGCGTACTGTAGAACCTGATCCTGCCCCTGCTGTGCACATATTGTCCATTCAAGAATTGCCAGAGTGTCCCCTTAATGCTAGGGATGTGGCTGCTGAAACTGCCACTGATCACACGCTCAAACGTGTGCTGACATGGGTGCTGTCAGGGTGGCCTGACAAATGCCCTGAGGAGGATTTTCAACGTTTTTGGGTCAAGAGACACGAGTTGTCAACTTTCAATGGCTGCCTACTCTGGGGCTCTAGAGTTGTGATTCCGGCCTCATTGAGGGCGAGAATCTTGGTTTCCTTACATGAGGGCCACCCGGGAATTGTCAGGATGAAAGCGCTTGCGTGCAGCCATTTGTGGTGGCCTGGCATTGATAGTGAAATTGAGGCACAGGTACACGGGTGTCATGCGTGCCAGCAGTCCAGGCCTGAAATGCCCCAGGCTCCTGTGCATAGGTGGGAGGAAACACACACTCCATGGTCTAGAATACATATAGATTACGCTGGGCCCTTTCAGGGACAGTTCTTCCTGGTTGTTGTAGATAGCCATTCCAAATGGCTGGAGGTTGTGCCTGTGTCATCCACCAGTGCTACCAAGACCATTCAAGTTTTGAGAAACATTTTTGCTGCACATGGGTTGCCAGATGTTCTGGTGTCGGATAATGGTCCTCAATTTACTTCTACTGAGTTTCAGGGTTTTTTACAAGCCAACATGATTCGCCACGCTACTTCGGCTCCATTCCACCCTTCCACCAACGGTCTGGCTGAACGGATGGTCCGCGTCGCCAAGGACGCTCTCAAGAAACTGA
>NW_015388407.1:0-27286 GCF_001527695.2 Protobothrops mucrosquamatus
CTCCTTCTCCTCCTTTCTTCTTCTTCTTCTTGGTAGTGGGGAGATTGTCCTATCTAATTGTCACAGTTAAATCCAACATGCAAAATCCAAATGACCACTGATGGTACTGGAGGAACGATGTAGGTAAGCCATGAGTGGCTGGTACTCCATGATCCAACATCCAGACAAGGGACATCTTTCTACAAGTCAATTCACTGTCCTTCAAACTAACTATACATCCTTCTGTATCCCCCATTCTTCCAAAGCAGACCAGAATACTGTATATTTGGTGATGGCATCAAATTAGCAATCCAGTTGATGTGTATGCTTCACCATGTACTTTGGTCATAGGTGGCCTGAAAGTGAAGTATAGAAAGCAAAGCAAAGTAAGTATGAAGTGGGATTGTCCACTTTAGATCCACTACCAACTGGGAGAAAAAAATCCTATTATCCGGAAACAGAGGGGGGCCCAGAATTATAGCAATGGAATACTCAAGAGATATATTGGAATAAACTTTATTCAGCTACAAAGAAGCCAGAGATAAAGGCATTGTTTTAGAAAGTAAAATACCAAAGTAGTTGTCTAGTCCCTCTGGCTGTGCTTTCTGGTGATGTTTCATCTTTTTCTTTTTTTTTCTAAACCAAGGCTGGCGGTATAGTGCTCCTGGGTTTCTAAGGGGCACAAAATGTTCCTAAATGGCATTTATGAAGCAATACATACATGAGAAGCAGGTTGATACGGCGGTTAAAGATACTGGCCTAGAAACTGGAAGACTGTCACTTCTAATCCTAGCTTAGATATGAAGCCACCTGATGACTTTTGTCCACTATGTCTCTCTCAGTCCTAGGAAGAGGAAGGCAAGCTAAAACCACTTCTGAAAATGTTGGCAACAAAAATTTCAGGGACTTGTTCAAGTAATCACTAGGACTAATACTGACACCCACCCCACTGTACAATATTGTCTGTGAAAGGTCCTACTCTGAAGCCTTGAGAATTCTGCCAGATGTATGTTGAAGAAGAATGATGGAAAGTTAACCAAACACAGAATATTTGGCCAACAGTTCAGCTAACGAAATCTCCTTTCTCCCACTTTCTCTGTCATCTGCAGGTGCTCATCTCCAGTTCTTAAACTTCTCCACTGAACCTAACCACGACTTCGTTGAAATTCGCAATGGGCCCTACGACACCAGTAACATCATCAGCCGGTTTAGTGGGACCGAACTCCCAGGCTCCCTTCTTTCCACATCGCACGAAACCACCATATATTTCCACAGTGACCACTCACAGAACAAGCCTGGTTTTAAAGTAGAATATCAAGGTAAGTGTCATGTGTCTGATTAACGAAACACTTAAAAGAACTTTCAGGCATTTTTTTAACCTAAAAGCATTTATTAAGGTTACAGAAATGTCAGTACGGCAGGGTGGAATGCTTAGATCTGAGATTCTTTTCCGTTGCACCTACATTCCAGGCATTTTTCCCTCCTCTATTTTGGGGTCATGGTTCACATCTTCCAATTAACTTGGAAGATGTGATTCACTTCCGGTTTCTTTTTCCGGGCTTTCCTTATTCTCCTCCCCTTTCACTGTTCCCTGATTTAACTATAAAAATACCAGACAGTTCTGCATATTGTCAAAGCAAGAATATACAGTATTTGCAGCGCTGACAGTAAGGAGCAGGCAGACAATAAGGCTAAGAATGGAGCTACCCAGTTGACTTCCGGCCACTTAGCAAGAATGCTATAACTACTGCATTTTTAGAAAGCAATACTTTTAAGATGTGATGGAAACTCTTGTTTTGCCGAGCAGCCTTGCTAAATCCTAGTAGCCTGCCAATATAGACAAGTTAATCCACAATGTGTTTTCCAGAAGGTATTAGTGCTATAACTAAGAGTTCAACCTGATGTTAATTTGCTTGGTGCTCAGAGGCCTCTTAATTACTACATCAGGCAAATTCTTCCTTGCACAAATCTATTCTTTAGCTTTGCCTCTGTATTTCTACTTCAGTGCAACAAAAGTCTTCATCTTCTGTTTACAGAGATCATTATTTCTTAGTTGTACAGTATATGCAGTGGTGTGTGCCAGACTTTATCAGGTAAAGAAAAAATTAAGGCTCTCTCATTACTGCTATACCTGCCAGATGGTCATCCGTTTCCCAATTGCCCCATTCAAATTGAAGGTTATCCAAAGCTGAAAAAAAAAGATAAAGAGCTATCTCTTCTTATACCAATGAGAATAAAGGCAGGACAATGTTGAGGGGTTTTTTTTTCATTCCCTCTTCCCTTCCAGAGATAAGCAGGTGTGGAATGACTTCTTCAAGGTGCCTTTATGCCGGTCAATTTTGCAGAACTTTTGACAGATCCCCTTTCATATGTCCATCTTGCTCAAGAACAGGTGTAGAGGGGGTGTCAAAATCTGCAAGATGGTGGGTAGGGCACTGCAAGCAACCAAATCAACATTTGTAGGTAGTGATGAGGCTTTGCAACTTTGTGGTACTATTTCGCAGGTTTTGACACATACCATGGAGGCCCCCCAGGTCAGGAGAAGCCAAGAAAGCACATTTTAAGTACAGTTGGGCACGAGTGGCTTTGTAAAATTATCACCAAATCTGTAGGTAAAGAACCAGAGAAGGCTTCTCTGAATTTCTCTAGAGGAATCAGAAATTCTTCAGTGGTTCCTCACAGGAAAGGATTTTCATTGGCAGTAATGATTAGATGGAAGCTCAGGAAAATTCAGACTGTTAGGGAGAACAAAGCAAATTATATTCATACATGTGCAAAACCCAGCCACATGAAGTACATGAAATACCCACAAAAGTTATTTTCTCCTTTTAAATAAATTTCAAAAGCAAATTCTTCTGAAGGAGTACTGCTATTTAAAAAATAAAGAATGCAAGAGAATCCCTCTGTCTGGTGCTAGTTTTGAGAAAAGAGCTCCAAAAGAAAAAAAAATCAGAATTTCATTGTGATTCTCGACAGAAGGAATACTCCTGATTTAACAAAATTCAAAACATCCAGTGTCTGTTGTTTTGTAATGTGCTGCCATATGCCAGTCAAGATTTTTTTCCCCCCTTGCTCTCAGTCTTCTAGCAGTTTTAATATCCCTCCCCATGCCCACTTTCCAAATTTATTCCATGCAGGCATATACACATATCAAACCGGCATCATTTTTAATTATTTCAGCTATATGCAGGTTTATAATCAAAATGTTCTGCACAATATTTATGGACAGCATGATAACGCAATGGAACCCATATGATTTAATTTAGGTGAACGCGTTTAGCAATTAGCAGGGNGGAGAAAAGGTGGCGGAACTCAAACCTGGCCACGCCCTCATCAAACCCTAGGACCGCCCCTTTAGAGAACAGGAATGCAAGTAAAATTTGGGAGGGGCTATTTCCGGTGTGGGAGGGGCTATTTCCGGTGCGGCCGGCCCGGAAAAAGGTGCCGGAACGCGGTTCCGCCGCGTTCCGGCTGAAAAAAAGCCCTGGCAATTAGTACCAGAAATTTAAATTGGACTTGGAAATGGAGACCCAGTGAAGTTGCTACTATATTGGCATCATATGATTGTATTACTGTGCAATTATTAATCTGTCTGTTCTCTTTGGGGCAAGCTACAAGTCTCTTCTGGACTGACTACAAGTAGTTCTTGAATTACCACTGTAATGGAGCCTGTCCATCACAGTCGTAACCCTTGACAGTCGTAAAATGGGTCGAGCATATGACTGATCTGATTTTGTGACCATTTTTGCAGCAATCATTCATTGAGTGACTCACCATGGTTGTTAAGAGACTCTGTGGTTGTTAAGTGAATTCTGTGGTCATTAAGCAGATCAATATTTTCCTATTGGCCCTATTTTGCAGAAAACCAGAAGTAAATGCTGGTTTTCAGCGAGACCATTGTAAAATGTAGTCATGTGACCACAGGGCACGGTAAATGTCCATCAATGAGATCCAGTTGCTGAACATCTGAAGTATGGTCAGGTGATTGCAGGAAAGGTGACTATTGAAACTTCAAATCTGGGTTGTAAGTACTCTCCAGATAGGTCCAATCATTAGTCAAGGACTATCACTACAAGATTATCACAACTAAGAATGCACAGTAATCTAAGTAGAAGGATACCATAAAACTATGGTGTTTTCACCTGACTAAGATTATTATTATTATTATTATTATTATTATTATTATTATTAATAATCATCATCATCATCATCATCTTGTAAGTCAGCCCATATGACGGGATGAGTCTACTGGCAGGAATAGATCATGGGAAATTGATCCTTTGGGGCAGCGGAGCTCTTCCCATAGCTATTAATGTATCACTGCTCTGATAGGATGAACTTTGGAACAATGTCTATCAATTTATTGGTCCTCATATTTATATAATATTTGGATGGATTCCAGAAACCTAGAATCTGATTCAATCATATGCTGCTTGGTTTCATAGCTTTGGTTGCTAAATAGTTTGTGCTTAAAGATTGGAGATCAATTATCTCAGATGTGGTTCAGCTGGGAGAACATTGGAAACAAGTCAGTTGCCTTATACCAGGTTAGACCTTTGATCATTTAGGGAGGGAAGAAAGACCTCTCTAGCCATATTTGACCACTGAAGGTAGTTCTCAAGGGATCTGGAGAAGAGTAGTCTATCGGAAGCCCTGGAGATTGACTAGAGAAGAGTTGTAAACAAAATTAGGCATATGGGCGGGTCTATACAACTTGCCAACTATTTTTTTTTATAAATATTTTATTAGATTTTGTACGGGTAAGGAAAGGATAGGGTAAATACAGGTATGGGAAGGGGTAGGAATAAGGAATTGAGGATAGGGTACGGGGAAGGTACAATAATGGGGTTACCCCCAACAATAATCTCATGTTTTAACAAGCAAACTACCATCTGGATATACATATTGAGTAAACATAGTTTATATAATACTAAACAATTATAATGAGTAGAGTTGGTTATAATCATATAACTAGAAATTAATAAGTAAATACAATTCCTCTAAGTAGATAACCTTAATTGATAAAATATCAACTAATTCTAACTGTTGCCACTAGTATTTAAAATCACAACTTGCTGACTATTGATTGTGCTGATTGTTAACTTCCTCCAAGGTTTCAAGTCAAAGTGCTTCCCATCCCTGTTATTCTTCTGCCTTCACTATGAGCATGTGCTCCAACACTGACTAATGGTCTTTCTCTATAAGACAGGGGTAGTCAACTTTGGCTCTTTTATGGCTCGTGGACTTCAACTCCCAGAATTCCTGAGCCAGCATAGCTGGCTCAGGAATTCTGGGAGTTGAAGTCCACGAGTCATAAAAGAGCCAAGGTTGACTACCCCTGCTATAAGACAACATCTGTAGGTAAAGAATTTCTGAAGGAATAACTGATTTTAAATCCATTGCTATGTTTGTACTCTATGATATCCAGCTTATGAACTCCAGGAGTGCCCAGATCCTGAACCCTTCGCCAATGGCATTGTAAGAGGAGCAGGTTATAGTGTGGGGCAGTCCATCTCTTTTGAGTGCCTCCCTGGCTACCAGTTGATTGGACAACCAGTCTTAACCTGTCAACATGGAACCAATAGGAACTGGGACCACCCATTGCCCAGGTGTGAAGGTATGACTTTATTGAGACTTTTCTTGGTAGGGGATTATTAAGGAAAAAAGAGAAAAGTAACACACTAAGTTAGTATACCTAACTTACAAATTAAACGTGCACTTGACTTGTTGGTATTTGTCAAGAGGCATCATATTCATTTGTATCCATACATATAGTTTCCCTATTCTTCAGCACGAGCACCACTACACATTTCTGGCTACAAACCTGAACTGGCTGGTCTTTGACTTTTATCGGTTTCTGTTTCACTTAGACGTAGACCACTGCTAATTCAGCTTTATTGCTTCCACAGTACCAAGATATTCATTAATTATATTGTCAATGGGCCTTAATTTCTGCTCCTTTAGGAAGTGACAAATCTATTTTTTTCCCATAGCTTTGATTTAATTTGAGTATGACTGTTGTATCTGTTCACCTCCATCTTCTGCATGCCTCTCTCAGTATTCCTTTCACATAGATATTTGTTCTTGGTGGCTCCCTCAGAAAACGGTATGAATAGAAATGTAGTAGTGCTGAACTTTGCTAAATTTGCTTGAGCCACAGGTTCATATATTCCTTTCTCTTTTTTTTAATAAAGATTTTATTGATTTTTTTTTTCATCAACATATGTTAATTTTTCCAATCAACAAGTTGTCCGGAGTTTGCTATGCTAATACATGTTCAGTTCCTAATCCTTCATTCTTTCCTCTAGCCAAGAATAAAATAGGTTCCAAATTTGAGAGTAGTCTGTATCTTCTTTATCATCCAACCTCATAGTTAATCTGTCCATCTTTGCACATTCAGATATTTTCCTGATTATTTCTTCTTCTGATGGCAGTCCTTCATTCTTCCAGTATTGTGCAAAAATTATTCTCGCTGCTGTAGTGATGTGTAAGATTAAATATAATTTTCTGCTTATTAGTCTTTTCAGGTATAATACCTAGCAAAAAAAGTTCAGGTTTAAAATCCACTTGTTCACCCAATATTTTTTCTAACCACATACTGTATGTATCTTTCTCCAATAGGTCTTTGCCTTACCACATGTCCACCAAATGTGATAATACGTGCCTATGTTATGTTTACATTTCCAACATCTATCTAACATATTTTTAAACATTTTTGCTAATCTTGCTGGTGGCAGGTGCCATCTATAAAACATTTTATACAGATTTTCTTTGTATGAGGTTGACATTGTTAATTTGTAGTTTCTCTCCCATAACATTCATATATTCCTTTCTCATCACATCCTCAATTGAGGATGCTTTGGCTTGTTAAAAGAAGGCTTCCCGTGACTTGTAACTTTCTGCATATGCTGAGCTCTACTAGTAGTCCTTTTTAACAACCACAGTTGTCAAGACAAATTGACAAAGTTCACAACACACAGTTAAGTGGTTAAAGGAGACTTAGGCCAGCACCAGTTATCACCAGGTTTTGAAAAGATTCCTTTAAACTGAAAAGGGGTTATGGGTTTGTTTTAGGTTTAAATAACCTTCCCTGCTCAGCTGAGTTGGGTATGCTCTCCCCCTGTTGCCTGTACAGAGAAGAGTGTTGGTTAGGGAATTCTGGAAGTTGAGGTCCACACCTCTTCAAGTGGCCAAGATTAAGAAACACTGTACAGCTCGTGAGAATAGCCGTTTGGAGGACTTGAAAATAGATTAAATGATACTAAAATCATACCACCACTATTGTGCAAATTCTGAGATTTAGTAGCTCTTAATGTCTTTTGTGGTCAATTGCATACAGTCCCCTGTGGAGGAAACATCACTGCCCAAAATGGAACGATCTACTCCTCCGGCTTTCCCAATCAGTATCCCAATTCCCAGGACTGCACGTGGGTATTTGTGGTGTCACCTGGATATGGCATCTACCTCAACTTTACCTTGCTACAAACAGAGCCATACAATGACTTCATCACTGTCTGGTGAGTGTGATTTTGACCTGGAGGCTCTCTCTCTTTTTCAGCAGTGTTGCTAGAACCTTGTCGTAGCTATGTTCTCTTATCCTTATGAGACAATGAGAGAACCTCACATCATGAGAAGTCTGGAGATATCAGTTTTTCACTTACCTCAAGGGAAACTGCCCAAGCTGGGATTAGGAAGTTTGGTGGCAGAAGACCTAGGATAATAAGATATATATTACAAAAAAACATCATCAAATTGGAAAAAAATTTCCTCTAACCCCCTGGAGGAAAGGGAAAATTTCAGTATGCTTCCTAAAGAACTTTAAAGTAGCAATGAGCATCCTGAACGGAGATTGTGATAATGGAAATGGCAGTAATGAAAATTGCTTGATTTGGAAAATGGATACCATAGAGAAACTTGGAAAGATGTCCTGTTGTCAATATACAACAGCTGTTGTCTACTCTCATTTCCATGGCTCTGAGGTCCAGTGGAGATCCACCAACCTCTAGATCAGAAGTCCACAAGAGGAAGCAAGCTGGTGACCAGAGAAGGACTGAGCTATGAATAGGAAGAGCTACACTGTTGCCTTTGCATTGAAGAGTTGTATTGTGTTACTTATCCTCTGTGTTGGATTATGCAAATAGACCTTTCAGTTATAAAGTCTTTGCATTATTTAATGTTTAGAAACTATTGTGCACAGCAAAAGCTGGGTGGCAATGCTGGAATGCCTTTTATAGTCAAATTTAAAATAATAGGTATTTTGTATTTTTTTTTCATTAGTTACAATTTGTTGCAAACTAAAAGCTTAAGTACAGTATATGTAAAGTACACTATGTGCAAATTCTTGTTTTCACCTACTGTATTTCTAGGCTGGGAATTGGGACATCTTCAAGTGCATAGCTAGGCAGATATTCCAAATAAAATAAGAAAGAAAATAGGAAAAGAGCCTTTGATCGGTCTTGGAGCCTGTGAGCAGATCAGGAGAACTTTGTGGATCCCTTCAGCCAGATCGACCCACTGGGAGTGTCTGGTTGGCCTTCCAAGCATCATCTGGCTCTTACATCAAGAGGATGGTCAGCCCTTTCAAAAGCTGGAATTGTCTTCAGCCAACAACCTGGGTGGTGTGCAAACTCTGATCCATAATGTTCCCACTCTTTAACCGTGTCTTTTCTGTTACTCTTTTGTATTTCTTTCCCTTTCTCTTCAGGGATGGTTCTCAAGAGACAGCTCCCCAGCTGGGGGTTTTCACAGGACACTCAGTGAAGAAAGTCATCCAAAGCTCTTCCAACCATGCGCTAATGAAGTTTCACAGTGATGCAGCCAATGGAGGCCTTTTTGTCATCCACTTCTATGGTAGGTACAGCTCACGTGTTGCATGCAGCAATGAGGGTTCAATTGGACATTGCTTATGTATTCAGCTAGGGCTTATCAGCTGCCTTCTCTGCCATACCACACTCTGCAGCATAAAAAAAAAAACCCCACTAATTTGGACCAATAAGTAGAACTTATCCTTATGGTTGGGTTCGCACAGAAAGCTTAATCAAATTGATTAGAAGCCAAGGGCTGCATGCATTGATTATTGTTAAGATTAGAGATGTTTTTTTGTAGCTTAACTCTGCCCATTGAGTTAGCTTGAGATCCCAGGTGTTGTGCAAATCAAGCAAATGGGTGAATTCAATAATCAAGTTGTGTGAACCGTCCCATGAAGAAATTCAAATGCTGAGTGAAGAACGGTGTAGTTGGTGTAAACCAAGAAGTAAGAGATACGTTTGGCTTACAGAATAAAAAAAAAGAATGTATTTCTTCTGGAAAAAAAAATACCCTTGAGGGCCAACGAATCTTCAAAATGTTGAACCACAGAAGGCTACAAAAGGGAGAAAATTGGTTTCCACCACAACCCCACCACCACCACCCAGGGAGCAGCTTTTGTTTGTTGTGGAATTGATTTTCCAGAGATTCAGCTTCTGGCTTCTCTCTTTGTTCATTATTTATTTACTCATCCATTCAATTCATGTGGCTGCCCATCTCAACAAGTGATTCCAATTTTTGCTGAGGAACTATAACACAAAGTTACATATTCAAGTCCCATAGCTAGAGATTTGGTACTCTCATGCATTTGATTTATTTCTTTCTCTTCCCAGCCTATCAACTTTCTAAGTGCCAACCGCCAACTATGGTCCCTAATGCTGAAATCATCACCGAGAATGAGGATTACAGANAATAATAATAATAATAATAATAATAATAATAATAATAATAATAATAATAATAATAATAATAATAATAATAATAATAATAAAGTTGGAAGGGACCTTGGAGGTCATCTAGTCCAATCCCCTGCTCAGGCAGGAACCCTACACCATTTCGGACAAATGGCTGTCCAGTCTCTTCTTAAAAACTTAAAAAATAGATGTTACCTACCAGTCAGAATTCTTCCACTGCATTGAGTGGTATGCTTATCCAGACTTAAAGGGTAGGTCTTTTACCTGTACACCAGATGCGTACAGAGTTTGAAAGATTAATGAGGACAATGGGATAACTGGAAGTGATTCACAAGAGAATAGAGGTAGCAGATGACAAGGCTTGGCTGATGATGTGAAGCGCTACACACCTGGGAGAAATATCGCAAAGTAACTCAGCTAAAGATTTCTCCCTAATGACACCATCAAGTGTGCTTCAAAGATATCAGATAAAGATGTAACAGACCATGAAGCAGTGATAGGACTTATGCGATATCCCCCCACCCCTTACTTCCTTTGACATGTCTTTTGGCTAATTCAAATCACTAACACTTTAAAGTAGTGTTTCCAACTTTTAACTTTAACTTTGGCAACTTTAAGCTGTGCGGCCATCAACTTGCTAGCTGGGGAATTCTGGAAGTTGAAGTCCATGCATCTTCAAGGTTAAGAAACATTACCCTAAGGTGACTTTCTGGACCATGAGAAAAAACACACGTGATTTAATTTAATAGCAGATGGTCTTCCCCCATTTGGCAAGGGAACAATTTGAGAGTGGCAGTTTTAGTTCACGTGCTTTTTCCACTCCCCTTACTTCAATTAACTTTATGGGACCCCGATCTCCTTCCTCACATCTAGTTCAGTTGTAATCACGATCCATCTGATGACCTTGTTCAAAATACGTTCTTTTGTATTCTTGGAACACACCTGCATCTTCTTCGTTCCTTTCCGCAGGTGATATTATTAGGTATCAATGCCTTCCTGGCTTCACCTTGGTTGGAAATGAGATCCTGACATGCAGGCTTGGTACCCACCTCCAGTTCGAAGGCCCTCCCCCAACATGTGAAGGTCAGTCTCACTTTGATGGAAGTGCAAAAAATCCCAGAACTCATAGCAGAGAATAAATAATATATGGATCTCTTGCTTTTTAATATTGGATATACAAGAAGTCAAAGAGATATATTAAGACCTATGCTGTGGACACCCAGAAAAAAGTGTCAAAAAGACTGTTCCTTTAAAAATAATATAGATGATGATGATGGTGATGATGGTGGTGATGATGATGATGATGATGATGATGATGATGATTGACTAAAAATAAATCAGTCTGCATCACCCGCTTCTAAAGAGGACCCATGCTTTATCTAGAAAGGGAACCTAAGGTAAACATGGCATAGGTGCCACGACAGATCATTTTCCTGATTGCAACACATAGTTTATATTTGTGCAAATGATATTTTCTTTGCAAAAGCAATGTGGCAATCCATCTCATACTCACAAACCCAGTATAGACAAGGAGGGTTTGTGAGGCCCATGTATACCAAGTTTTAAAAGATCCTGAGATAGTCATGAAAGCAAGGTCTATTGCTAACTAGGGGAAGATGCAACAGAACTGTTTCCCCCAGTTAAATAGTCAAGTAGGTGATGGGAAAGACTTCTCACAGAGCCCAAGTGAACTAGTGTAAGCCAAAACAGGCAATCTTCACCAAACTGTGGACTAACTTCCAGAATTTACTAGCCTGCATCTTCACTCGATCTCGTTGGAGACCTGCTAGATGAGTTATCCAGATTCCTCATATCTTCTGAGCCCAGTTAACAGCCCCAAGAGCAGTTTTCCTTCACAGTGACATAGAGTAACTCTCTGTGCCTTGCTTTTTTCGTTGGTGTCGATCAGTTCACTGTCCAATGAATGAGGTCCTCCGTGACTCCACAGGAGTGATCCTAAGCCCATCCTTCACAGGCAGCTACCCTCACTTCCAGACTTGCTCTTGGATGATAGCAGTGGAACCAGAGTACAATATCACCTTCACCGTTGAATATTTCTTGAGTGAGAAGAAGTACGATGAGTTTGGGATATTTGACGGTGAGTCATAAAGATTGGATGGTTTTGGAGATGAGGTGGTGGGGGACTAGATTACCAGATTACCTAAACTACACACGTTCCTTTAGGGGTGGAAGGTGGTGAAGAGGGATCAGGGTGGGACTACACATTGCAGTAGCTACCAGAATTTGGCCCAGTGAGACAGAGAAAGCAATTGATAGAGGAGAATACTTATAGCTCAGGATTGAAATGTGGGGTCCTTGGTGCTCTCTGAGCTTGGTTGTTTTCTTGCAGACATTTGATTACCTGACTAGGTGACCTCATCAGTGCTAGAGAAAACAATATCAGGTGGCCACCACCAGGATTATTAATCATGAATTATATGATTGGTAGCATCATGCACTGTTCCTCCATGGATAAGACATCAATTGCCAAAGATGGGGAGAGGAAAATGCATTCTAAGCTCATAGAATTATAAAATAACTTGCAGAGAGTAAATAAAACTATTTTTTTTCTGATTCCATGCGGCTAAAAGACATGATTACCCAACTAAAGTGATTGACAGGAGAGAAGAACATTTCACTTTCTGCATATTTAACTTTGGAGATTCCCTGCCAGGGCATATAGTTTAGTAGGCTGCAAGCTGAAATGTTAAGTCCCCTTCCTCAGCCTTACAAGCCATTGTGCCCTCTTCCTTCATCCTTTTGCTCTCTGTGCTTTTTCCCTTTCATGCTGGAGATAACTGCATTTAGTCTTCAGGGCCCTTCTTTCCAGATTCTCCCCCACAAATGATTATCTGCCAAATCATGGTCTCTTGCTGAGCCCTTTGTTAGCTTCACTAGATGAATTTATTCATAATTATGAAGATTGATTAGGAAGGATTACTCTGTCGGCTATTGTTGCAACTATGACAGCTGAAAGAAACATCTGTATTCAGTATTTCTGAATCCTAGGGTTTGGAAACTTATAAGAAAAGAAGGCTATTGCAATCATCTATGCTCTCTGTTCTTCTATATAACCTTCCCGACGCCATACCCCCCAGATATATTTAACTAGAACCAGCTTTACCCCATCCAGAGTGGTCTCTGGGGTTGATGGGGATTATCAACTAGCAAAATTGGTAGTGAACTGTAAAAAATCCACACCAGGTAGGTTTCTACAACTTTCATTGAGCTAAGTGCAAAATGATGCTTTGAATGTCATGTCAGGAGCCTTTCTTCAACATGGCCCAAAGCCATGTAAAAAGCACTTTACAAATGAATGGGTGTGTACATGTAAATAAAACTAAATAGTACATACAATTAATTTAATTATCTGAAGTTAGTCTTCCCTATTGCAGCGTTTCTTGTTGTTGCAGAGGTAAAATAAGAGGAGATTCTGTCGATGCTTCTGAGTCCCCCCCCCAAAAAAAAATATGAGAGATAAAGACAGGAAATAAACAACTGAGACAAAATAAATAGATTCCCATGTTTCTTTGAGCAGTTTTTCTTAACCTCTACAGTTTTAAGAATTCACTTGGTCAATATTCTGGAGGAACATTCAACTTGAAATCCACACATCTTAAAGTTGGTGGTGTTGAGAAATACTGTACCAGAGACTGAATAAATTAAGAAATCTGGGAATAAATATCAAATCATGCACAATGATGTAGGAATTTCATTAACCAAGCAGGTTGGAACAGAGTTGAGACAGATCTCACTTGGACGTTTGTGACACACACACACACACACACACACACAAACACACCAAAATGTGGGAGGCTATAGAGTACCCTGGGCTTGGTTCTGTATATTCTGAAGGAACTGGACAGGATGCTGACCGCTTAAAAGGTTTGGTTCAATCCAGTTATGGCTTTTCGTTGGCTCATACTCTATTTTTCTGATGTTTCTAAAGGGACTTCAGGTCAAAGTCCACTGTTACTGTCTCTAAGTGGAAATTACTCTGCACCACTGGTGGTGACCAGCTCAGGAAACAGAGCCTATCTCCACTGGTCCTCTGATCATGCCTACAGCAGGAAGGGTTTCCGGATCCGATATTCGGGTGAGTAGGGAATACGAAAGAAGTCTGATCACCTTTGCATAAAGCAGGAGTAAGCTGATGAGAAAATGCTTCTTCTTGACTTACTTTTTTTGGAATTCTAAAACTAGAAATGAATCTCATTCGTTTTCCCATAGAAAAATCACCCAATCTATTTGGGATTCTTTTTTTTTAATTTGTTTGCTTTGCTTTTGTTGTTTAATTAATTCCTTCCTTTCACGCATCTTTTCGGTCACTGAGCCTGAAGTCTTGGATTAATGCAGTTTGCTTCTGAATAAGCATGAACCAAATTGTGCTGTAAATGGAATCACATTCAGGGTTACGGCTTGCACTTTTTGCTGTAATTAATTTAGCGAAGGGTATTTATTATTAATTACAGGCTCATTGAGAAAGAATGCACCATGCTCATCTCGGAAGTAATACTGTGGTGCGTAAACCCCAAAGCCGTTATTTATTGCAGGTCAGCTAATTTTGTGTGCAACTTTTTAATTTTATAAACACTACAATCCAGCTTTTCAGTTCACCATAAAACTTTCCGCACCGTGGATCATACTTTCTTAAAGTGAGAATTGCAGAAAAAGAAATAATGTGGTTTATTTCAATATGACTAAATTGAGGTTATTGTTGTTCGGGGAATAATCATTGGTTACATAGCTAAATTCTAGAGAAGTACTCTGCTGGGAGACATTGCCATTCTCCTAGGAAATTATTTTGATCCATTTAAAATACAGTGTTGGTTTATAATTGGGAACCATTGTTTCATGGTCATACGGAGATGACATAACTGTGAAATAATTATAGGTACCATACCAAATAATTCTTGGATGGCACTTAGAAAATCTGCAAATTGACAAAATTTCCATCTGTCAGTTGCAAAAAGCCACACTGCTTAAATTCTCACATATAGTACACTGATATTATTTTGACATCATAGGTTCCTGAGAAAAACTCAACGCTCAATGCTATGAAGTCTAACACCAGCTAAAAACTGGCATCTGTGACTTCACGTTGCGTTGATAATAATTGATCATCGATCATCGATCATCAATAATTGATAATAATTTGATAGAAAATGAAAAAGTTAAATTGCTCTGCGACTTTAGAATTCAAACAGGGACCTGCCACATAAGACCCCAGACTGAACAATTGTTGATAAGAAAGACAAAAAAGTCTGGATAGTGGACGTGGATATTCTGCCTGGAGACCGCAGAATAGAAGAGAAAGAACTGGATAAGATAACAAAATACAAAGACCTGCAAATAGAAATAGAACGACTGTGGCAAAGGCAAGCAAGGATAGCACCAATACTAATAGGTGCCTTGGGTGCAATCCCAAAACAACTGGAGCACCATTGGCATTGACAAATTCGCCATCAGTCAATTGCAAAAGGCGGGGACAGCCTCCATCTTGTTCCTTACTCGGAACAGATTCCATCCTGTCATGATATCTGCAACACCATCAAACATCCACATCTGCCTATCCCAGGTCCTTGGTAAGGACTCGATAGGTAGACAAAAATGCCAAACCTGGTCTGAACATCTGGCTGACTGTGCAATGATCAATAATAATAATAACAGATGGCAGTTGGGGAAGGCTGATATATAGATTAATGGCAATTCATGCCATTAAGTGCATTTTTTTCCTAAATCTGACATATGAATTCAAGTTGTAGATTTAAAATATACAACTGTTCACAACACATCAGTTGTAACAAATACTGTAAGTTCCCTGTTATCGTTTGAATTCTGGAGGTTCAAGCTAACATATCTTAGAGTTGCTAAGGTTGAGGAACGCTGCTCTACATCTATAAAAAACTGAAGTGGAAGCATGGATTGAAGGAAATGAGAAAAGTTGACCTTTGCTTCTTATTACTCTTATTTGTTTCCCAACCATTGCCACAAAACAACCCACTAAGAATGCATTTTAAAGAATGGGAACTACATTTTTTTCTTGTCTACACCCCTTTAGATCCTGCATATTTGTGTGACTTGAGGTGGCTTCCAATAACTAAACTAAACTTAATCCATAAAATTGCAATAAAAGAACCGTAAGGGTTTTTTCTTTTTTTTTTTTTTTTGTTTGGAATGACTGGAAACATTTTGCTGAAAGAAGAAATATCAAATTGGGTTTAAGTGGAATAAAGAGGTTGAGGAAAAAATAGATGAAAAAATAGGAAAACTGTGGAAGACGTACATATATGATTTATTTCTTTTCTCTTTACTTATTTTCTATCGTTCTGTTTATGTATTTTACTATATTGATTTTTTTTAAAAGTACATTAAAACAATCATAATCAATAGACCTCTTAAATACTGTTAATAAAAGGATCTTCCTGCCCCATTGTTCTCAGAAAAAGGACTTGTTTTTATCATTTTCAGAACACATGAAGAGAAGCTGCTACTGAAAATGTCATAAACAAGCATAGAACAATATATGAATCTATTTTTCATTTCTTTTGCATTTACTACCTTTGTATGGTGAAAGAAGAACCTGTAATAGTTTTTTCTAACTTTCCCAGAAAAGAAACAGCAATCATTTCACCATTAACATTTTCATGGTGGATGTTTTATCCTGGTCCTGATTTCACGTGAACTTTAATTATTCCATCTTTATAAAAGTAATTATGAAAGGTTTGGCAAAGAGTCCCTCAAAATGAAACAAGCCATTCTTAGCAAAAAATAATTTTTTTAATTACTTAATGAAAAGCAATCTAAACTGAGGCAGGGGCATGCCTAAATGTGTCCTTAAAACATTAATGGTGTTATTCTATTAATGAATGAATGTTTAATTGGAAGAAATTATGTTTTATTTATTTTTTTTGCTGAGCAAACAGGAACTTTATTCCACTGAGATTATTGTGGCTTGCTTTATAATTCCAGTTTGCTTTTTAGAGTCCCAAATTATTTGCACTCTGAAGGGTTAGAAAGCCAGAGGATTGAGAAAGGTAGAGAGAAAAAGGAGTGGATTTGAACAGAGCCATTTCTCTTCAACTGTAATTGCATGATGTTCCATGCTTCTGAGTATATGCATATGTATGTTTTCCTCCCACTTGTCTAGCCCCTTATTGCAGCCTCCCTCCAGCACCTCTCCATGGCTCTATCCTCAGCCACTCCGGCCTGCAGCCAGGAAGCACCATTTGGTTCGGTTGTGACACCGGCTACCGCCTCGTTGGCCACAGCTTTTCCACGTGTTCGAGACACCCCCAGGGTTACCACCACTGGAACAAAGCCATTCCTCTGTGTCAAGGTGTGCAGGAGACAACTGTATACTTTCCTGTTGTTTATCTGAACATTTATCCTACCCTGTCTTGCAACAGGCTGGGTGTTACAACAATGTAAGGTCTAAAAGGGCTGGCTATCCTAATACCCCAAATGTTGCACAAATGTTATATGTCCCCAATATTAGAGTTTGACTCAGGCAAGATTGTTTTTCTCCTTCTCTCTATTGGAGTAGTTGATTTTTCCTTTTTCTGTTGTTTTTGCATCTGCTCTGACATATTCAGTGGTTCCATATTATGTTAGTTGAGTGGGTAATTTGACCACCCATTGGACTTTGTGTCTTGTTTCCAATGGTCTCTGTCACCATGAAACTTGGCATCAGAAACATTTGTTTCCTAATCTGAGGGGAAGGCACAAACAGCTACGTTTTCAAAATTGTTGCAGGATCTTCCAGCTTTCCCCAAAACTACCCATCAAATGGAAACCTAAAACTAAGTGTGGCTTCATCCCCAGCAGAAAGCTTTGGATAAAGCCTAAAAGAGTTCTTCGTAATTCCTTGGAGTCTTCCAAAATGGAGCAGATTTAAGCTAGTCTTTAGCTGTCACCAGGTCTTTCTGGTGAACTTTGCCCCATTTATCTGAGCAGAGCTGAGCTATGCAAGTCTTAACTAATAATACCCCTTTCTCCTTGAAAGAGCAGAACTAAGAAGGGAAGAGAGACCCGATGAAAGAAGCAGTTCAGCCTAGTCAGCACACCTGAAGTTGCCATGGCAACTATAATTTTCAAAACCCCACCAGAAGCTGCACATTAAAACCCACCAGTGCAATATGTCTCTGCTTGCAAAGGCAGGAATTAATTATCATTGTGTTCTGGAATGAAGAGTCAGCTAATTTTACTGGGTGGATCCCAGGGCATCGAAGAAAGACTATGGATGCCCTGGGTTAATAATTAAAGAGTGCCAATAGAAGGGACTATCTGTAGCTGGAGGTTGAGCTGGTGGAGTCCATGGTGCTCTCTGAGCTTCGTTGTTTGCTTGCAGATATTTCGCTACCCAACTAGATAACCTCTTCAGCAAACAACACCAAGGACTCCATAATTAAAGAGTTTTTAGCACCATGCAGATATTGTTTTGAAAAATGAGGAAAGTTTTAGCAGATATTCCTGTGGAGATGACAAATATAGGACGGTGCATTTTATTTATTTTGCTTTATTAGCTGCTGCATTGGGTGAAGGGAGCAAGAAGCACATTTTGCTCATTGGCAATAGAACTTGGTTGTCTGCAGCAACTTGAGTTTAATTGTTCTCTTCCAGAAATGTCTCTGAGTGTCCTTCAGCCTATTGACCATTCATAGGTCACACTTCTTCATGGGGTGGTACTGAAATATTAAACTATGGCTAGGTAACTTGAATCATGACATCTACACATTTGCACTAACATCAGTTTCTTCGTAAGGTAAATGAATGGACAAAAGCTTGATGATCCATGGTTATTTTTATTTTATTTTAAAGGTTTCTACAATTGCTTGGGGAATAAGAGACTGAGGCCCTGGTTTATGACACAAGGACAGCCTCAGAGGCATTAGCATGAATGTTGGGATCCAAACAACCAGGGCATTTCTACTGAACCTTTAGAATTTCAGTATTTATAGTCACAATTACATCTGGTATCATGTTCAGGAACATTAGATCTATCAATCCATTAATTTAGATCACATTCTGAATAAACCACAATGGCTGTGGTTCATTTGGAAGAGTTAGCCATAAACCCCAATTAACAAAGTCCAGCATCTGGGTTCACAAACCAGACCAGCCATATTTTGTCTTAGATCTGTCTGTGAACCCCAGCTACTTTGTATTTTTGAACCTCATAATTATGCATTATTTTTCCCCTTTAAAAATCATATCCAGATCAGTGGTGGGATTCAGCCAGTTCGCACCAGTTCGGCAGAACCGGTAGCTAATTTTTTTGTTGCCCAGGTTCAGAATGGAATTCCGGAAGCGGCATCCACACAGAGAACCGGTTGTTCACATATTGGAATCCCATCACTGATCCAGATGCCTGCCTTCTCTCCAAATATGTAACACAGCTCCAACAAAAGATGTGAGGTGCCACTTGCTGCAAACAAACCCAGTCATTAATCTGAGACCTGGCAGGGTTGAATAAATCTGAAAGAACCGTTCTCTTGCCACCATTGAAATCCAGGCTCTGATGGGAAGACAGTTAAGGAAGGGGGGAAAGATCGGAGATTGTCTGATTAGACTTACTTAAGCTTCATTTAAAGCAGATTCATTTGTAATAATAGCCTTGCTCCTTGGGGTTCAATGAGGCAGAATGATTTGTTCCAGTTCCTGCTAACCAGCCAACCCCCCCCCCCTTTGCTTCTCTGAGCTCTTTTCAAAACAGACTTCGTTGGTCTTTTATTGCTTCTCTTGACCTCTAGCCACTCTTTGTCTTAGCATCTCTCAGGAACCTGCTTCCTCTGATTCTTTAAACAGTAGCTGCTTTCAGTTTTCCACAATCAGATTTAAAGTTCTTTGCTGCCCTTGTAAACTCATTTGAGGCTGTGGGAGTCAGGGTCTTAATGAACTGGTAAATCATTGGTTTTAGTTCTGCATGTTTTTCCTCAAGCATGCTTGTTGAAATATATTAACGCCAAGAAACCTGAAGTAACATCAAACATTTCCTGGCAAATCTTTGTCAAAAGTCATATAGGCAGAGTCCTTGCTTCATGATTGGTTGTTTTACAACCATTCAAAATTAGCCTATGGAGGTTCTCAGTCATCCAGGTCATGGTTGTCCCCAAAGTGCTTTTTCAGAAGGCAACTAGACTTTGTTTGTCCTTGAAAACATTTCATTTCTCATTCCAAGAAGCTTCTACCATTCTGACTGAATGGCGGAGGATGGAAGGATTTAGATTTTTTTTGCAGTCATCTGCAAAAGAAGCGTCTTGGAAGAGAAGCAACACATCTTCAAGGAAAAACCAAGTCCGGTTGCCTTTTTGAAAAAGCATCTTTGGGACAATCAAAATCAGGAAGGCCACAAGATGGGTGCTTTATGGCCCATAATGCACTCCCAATCACTGTAAATGGTCACACACACCCCATGGTTACATGGCCGCGTGTCAGGTGGGTCAGGCTTTATAACAGTTACAGGTTCCACACTCACATAATAGCAATTTGCAATATTTTTTGGCTACTATTTGGCAAAAACCTCAGTTAAATGAATGGGTTCACTTAATGACTGCCACAAAAAAGGCACATGGGTGCCTTGACTTACAACAGCAGTAAAATTAGGACTGTAATTCTGGGCCCAGTCATGGACATAAGTTGAGGACTACCTGTAATGATATGTTCCTTTAGCTTGAACATTTTACTGATGCCCTACTGTTTTGTCCAATCTTTTTTCATTTTCTTTGTGTGCTGGAGCTGATAAATACAAGCATCTACATAGATAAGCTCAACTTAAAATGCCAATACTTTTTAATGGATGATCATAAACCCTAATGTAAAAACAAATGGCAAATGCCTATTCTTCTTTAATAATCCAAGTGATTGTGTTCAGTCTCTCTGCATCCGTTTTGGATGATGCTCCCAAATTATCCTCTTCAATCACCAATCTAATCTGTAAAATAACAGATGTTCTGTTTCACGGCTGTAAAGATTCCATCCTGCCGTAGTCTGCAAAAGGATACTAAATGCTCCAAATTAGAATGCTGCTTTGATGCAAAAGAGCACAAGAGATGTTCCCCTCTTGTTTGATGAACCATTTGCCAAATCCAAGAACTTGTAAGTGAGTCCATTCCTGCCTGGCCATCTGTCCTAGAAGCAAAGTAGATGGAAGTCAAGGGCCTTCTCTAGTTATTTAATGAGCTCTGGATAAATTGCAACTGGTCTGAGCAGAGCTACATTAGGACTAACTAGGCTGTATATTGACATAGGATTCATAGAAATTATCCAGATGAAGACTGCTGCAAGATTTTAAATGCAAGCATTCCAGATGTTTAAAGACAGTTAAGACGCACCTTTCCTGACTAATATATTTTATAAAATGGTATAAGTAGATCTATCTATCTATCTATCTATCTATCTATCTATCTATCTATCTATCTATCTATCATCTATCATCTATCTATCTATCTATCTATCTATCTATCTATCTATCTATCTATCTATCTATCTATCATCTATCTATCTATCTATCTATCTATCTATCTATCTATCTATCTATATATATATATATATATATATATATATATATATATATCATCTATCTATCTCTCTATCTATCTATCTATCTATCTATCTATCTATCTATCTATCTATCTATCTATCTATCTATCTCTCTCAGAACTTTTGCAGCAAAACTGAACAAACACCCCAATATCTAAAGTGGGTTTAAAAGTAATGAGTGCCAGAAAAGGAATAACTCCAAGGGGACTGAGAGTCTTTGTTAATCAGAACCCCAATAAAAATCTGGAATGTTTACACAGGAGGAGAGAAGCGAGTCAGGCACATCAAGACAAAGGAGAGACTCTTGAAGGAAAGTGCAGCAAATTCTTCTTTCAAATAGTTTGTCCATAAGATTACTAGACCCCAAATCCTCTCTGAATATCCGAGTCTGGCTGTCAACAACCTGGGGGCTGTTATTTAAAGAATTCCTCTTTGGCTTCAAGATAAGGCTTGCTCTTTTCTGATGTTGAATTCATTTCCTCTTGGTGGGAGGCAGATGGGATAGAAATGCTGCCAGACATTTCACTTTTCGCTGGTTAGGTAAACTCCCCTTTTGCTGGTTTTCATTAAAGCACCAGCAGCTGAGACTTTCATTCTCTCACTTCTAATAAAAGCCTGGAATGGCAAACTACTTTGTCTTTTTTGTTCAGGCCAATGTCATTCTTGATTTCCCATGATCTTTAGCACATCTGATAAAACTGAACTTAATGGTTGGAGAGAGGGGACGTTGGAGATGTGTGATGAATTCTTAGTTTGCCTCTTTTTAAAAAATTCCCTCTTACCCGTTCTTCTCCGCCCTGCAGAATTTTCTTGTTTGCCTCGTATTCGCTCTCCACAATACAGGTACTCCTCAACTTACAACCACAACTGAGCCTAGAATTTATATTGCTAAGTGAGAAATTTGTTAAATGACTTTTGCCCCAGTTTACTATGTTTCTTGCCACGCTGGCTAAGTGAATCAGTGCAGTTGTTAAATTAGTAACGTGGTTGTTAGGTGAATCTGGCTTCACTTGGCTTGTCAGAAAGTCACAAAAGATGTCTATGGAGGTTCTCGGTTATGGTTGTGTACATAAATCCTTCCACTCCCCACCATCTAGTCATAGCTGAAGAAGCTTCTTGGATGAGAAGCGAAACGTCTTCAAAAGAAACACAAAGTCCAGTTGCCTCCAGAAGGAAAAAAAAAAAAAGCACATTTGGGGCAGCGGTGGGATTTAGCCGGTTTGCACCGTTTTGGGAGAACTGGAAGCTAATTTTTTGTTGACTTCGGCAAACCGGCTGAAGCCCTAGCCTTTTTTCGCAAGGCCCAGAACAGACCACCGGAAATGCATGGATGCCACTTCCGGAAGTCCATTCTGGGCCTCAGAGGCCCAGGCCCACAACAGACTTCTGCAAGTGGTGTCCACTCAGAGAACTGGTTGTTCAGGTATTTGAATCCCACCACTGCTTTGGGATCACAAAAGATGATCACATGACCCCAGGACACTACAACCGTCATAAAAATGAACCAGTTGCCAAGCATCCAAATATGAATCATGTGACCATGGTTTGCTGCAATGGTCATAAGTGTGAAAAAATGGTCATAAGTCACTTTTTCAGTGCTGTAATGATCACTAAGTGAACTGTTATAAGTCGAGGACTTGTTGTTGTTGTTAGTTGCGAAGTCGTGTCCGACCCATCGCGACCCCATGGACAACGTTCCTCCAGGCCTTCCTGTCCTCTACCATCTTCTGGAGTCCATTTAAGCTCACACCTACTGCTTCAGTGACTCCATCCAGCCACCTCATTCTCTGTCGTCCCCTTCTTCTCTTGCCCTCCATCTTTCCCAGCATCAGGCTCTTCTTCAGTGAGTCCTTCCTTCTCATTAGGTGGCCAAAGTACTTGAGTTTCAACTTCAGGATCTGGCCTTCTAAAGAGCAGTCGGGGTTGATCTCCTCTAGGACTGACCGGTTGGATCGCCTTGCAGTCCAGGGGACTCGCAGGAGTCTTCTCCAGCACCAGAGTTCAAAGGCCTCAATTCTTTGGTGCTCAGCCTTTCTTATGGTCCAACTTGCACAGCCATACAAGTCGAGGACCACCTGTATTTAAATTGCATTTATTATTTAAATTTATTAGTTACCTAACTCCAGTGGATTCCGGGCAGCACACAAAATGAGGGAAAACGTAAAAGCAGCTAAAGCATCAAATGAGGCAGGCAGCCCAGACTAAAATAATCTGATAGACATCAAAAATAATTGAACAAACAATAAACATCAACTCCAGGTCTGGGACCAAAGCCAGGAGTTGATGTTTATTTAACTTGTAATCAGAGAATATAGTTCTTAGAGTAGCAACCTTCAGTCAATATCTATGATTACACAAATTGGAATAAAACAGGTACCTATCCAAACACTGAAAAGAATTGCACAAACGATTTACATGAATGCTGTGCTGGTTCTTGTAATGCACTCTTTTGCCACGGAGATTCCCTTTATCTCATGTAATGAAATTCTCTTTAGTTATTTCATGTAACAATTGTTACAGAGGGGGAAACCCTCCGATTATCCTGGATGCTTGTATTCTTTTGCCTCAGATGACAGTAGTAATAAGTGGGTAAAGGAAACAGATATTGTACATTCCTACAAAAATGAAAAAAAAAAATATATGGTAGGACAAGAAAGGAAGTGTAGCCACAGTTTTAAAGCTATCCTGAGATCAGGAAACTGGCTTCTTAGAGAGTCCTAAATGGGGTCTTTTCTGAGCCTTTGCAACTTACTTCTAATAGGCTGTCATTATTTCTCAAAGCAATAAGAGATACTAGTGAGTTGCTTCTTCACACTACTTCTTGGAAATCAAGACTTTAGCTGTGAAAAACCAAGGAAGCTCCATTACTTGCAAGAAGGAAATAGAAACCATATAGTTATATAGACAGTATTGTGCATGTCCAAAGAGCATCATTAGGCTATGAATTCAGTGGAATTTCCCCCATTTGTCCTGCAGAGATAGGTATGGGTCCTCTCTCTGTCTCTCTCTATCCATCTATCTACCTGTCTACCTATATCTACTTCTCTCTCTCTCTCTCTCTCTCTCTCTCTCTCTCTCTCTCTCTCTCTCTCTCTCTCTCTCTCTCTCTCTCTCTCTCTCTCTCTCTCTCTCTCTCTCTCTCTCTCTCTCTCTCTCTCTCTCTCTCTCTCTCTCTATCTCTCTCTCTCTCTCTCTCTCTCTCTCTCTCTCTCTCTCTCTCTCTCTCTCTCTCTCTCTCTCTNTTGTTAGGTGAATCTGGCTTCACTTGGCTTGTCAGAAAGTCACAAAAGATGTCTATGGAGGTTCTCGGTTATGGTTGTGTACATAAATCCTTCCACTCCCCACCATCTAGTCATAGCTGAAGAAGCTTCTTGGATGAGAAGCGAAACGTCTTCAAAAGAAACACAAAGTCCAGTTGCCTCCAGAAGGAAAAAAAAAAAAGCACCTTTGGGGCAGCGGTGGGATTTAGCCGGTTTGCACCGTTTTGGGAGAACTGGAAGCTAATTTTTTGTTGACTTCGGCAAACCGGCTGAAGCCCTAGCCTTTTTTCGCAAGGCCCAGAACAGACCACCGGAAATGCATGGATGCCACTTCCGGAAGTCCATTCTGGGCCTCAGAGGCCCAGGCCCACAACAGACTTCTGCAAGTGGTGTCCACTCAGAGAAATGGTTGTTCAGGTATTTGAATCCCACCACTGCTTTGGGATCACAAAAGATGATCACATGACCCCAGGACACTACAACCGTCATAAAAATGAACCAGTTGCCAAGCATCCAAATATGAATCATGTGACCATGGTTTGCTGCAATGGTCATAAGTGTGAAAAAATGGTCATAAGTCACTTTTTCAGTGCTGTAATGATCACTAAGTGAACTGTTATAAGTCGAGGACTTGTTGTTGTTGTTGTTAGTTGCGAAGTCGTGTCCGACCCATCGCGACCCCATGGACAACGTTCCTCCAGGCCTTCCTGTCCTCTACAATCTTCTGGAGTCCATTTAAGCTCACACCTACTGCTTCAGTGACTCCATCCAGCCATCTCATTCTCTGTCGTCCCCTTCTTCTCTTGCCCTCAATCTTTCCCAGCATCAGGCTCTTCTTCAGTGAGTCCTTCCTTCTCATTAGGTGGCCAAAGTACTTGAGTTTCAACTTCAGGATCTGGCCTTCTAAAAAGCAGTCGGGGTTGATCTCCTCTAGGACTGACCGGTTGGATCGCCTTGCAGTCCAGGGGACTCATAGGAGTCTTCTCCAGCACCAGAGTTCAAAGGCCTCAATTCTTTGGTGCTCAGCCTTTCTTATGATCCAACTTGCACAGCCATACAAGTCGAGGACCACCTGTATTTAAATTGCATTTATTATTTAAATTTATTAGCCACCTAACTCCAGTGGACTCTGGGTAGCAGACAAAATGAGGGAAAACGTAATAGCAGCTAAAGCCTCAAATCAGGCAGACAGCCCAGACTAAAATAATCTGATAGACATCAAAAATAATTGAACAAACAATAAACATCAACTCCAGGTCTGGGACCAAAGCCAGGAGTTGATGTTTATTTAACTTGTAATCAGAGAATATAGTTCTTAGAGTAGCAACCTTCAGTCAATATCTATGATTACACAAATTGGAATAAAACAGGTACCTATCCAAACACTGAAAAGAATTGCACAAACGATTTACATGAATGCTGTGCTGGTTCTTGTAATGCACCGTTTTGCCACGGAGATTCCCTTTATCTCACGTAATGAAATTCTCTTTAGTTATTTCATGTAACAATTGTTACAGAGGGTGAAACCCTCCGATTATCCTGGATGCTTGTATTCTTTTGCCTCAGATGACAGTAGTAATAAGTGGGTAAAGGAAACAGATATTGTACATTCCTACAAAAATGAAAAAAAAAATATATGGTAGGACAAGAAAGGAAGTGTAGCCACAGTTTTAAAGCTATCCTGAGATCAGGAAACTGGCTTCTTAGAGAGTCCTAAATGGGGTCTTTTCTGGGCCTTTGCAACTTACTTCTAATAGGCTGGCATTATTTCTCCAAGCAATAAGAGATCCTAGTGAGTTGCTTCTTCACACTACTTCTTGGAAATCAAGACTTTAGCTGTGAAAAACCAAGGAAGCTCCATTACTTGCAAGAAGGAAATAGAAACCATACAGTATTGCGCAGATCCAAAGAGCATCATTAGGCTATGAATTCAGTGGAATTTTCCCCATTTATCCTGCAGAGATAGGTATGGGTCTCCCCCCCCCCCTCTCTCTCTCTCTCTCTCTCTATCTATCTATCTATCTATCTATCCATCTATTTATCTATCCATCTATCTACCTGTCTACCTATATCTACTTCTCTCTCTCTCTCTCTCTCTCTCTCTCTCTCTCTCTCTCTCTGTCTATCTATCCATCCATCTATCTACCTGTCTACCTATATCTACTTATCTATCTATCTATCTATCTATCTATCTATCTATCTATCTATCTATCTACTTGTCTACCTATATCTACTTCTCTCTCTCTGTGTCTGTCTGTCTATCTATCCATCCATCTATCTACCTGTCTACCTATATCTACTTCTCTATCTATCCATCTATCTACCTGTCTACCTATATCTACTTCTCTCTCTGTGTGTCTGTCTGTCTGTCTATCTATCCATCCATCTATCTACCTGTCTCTCTCTCTGTCTATCTATCCATCCATCTATCTACCTGTCTACCTATATCTACTTCTCTCTCTCTCTCTCTCTCTCTCTCTCTCTCTCTCTCTCCATTTCTTCTCTATTATTCCTTCTTGAGATGAAGTTTAAATTTATTCATCTTGTAGCTCATCAGTGCCTCCAAGCACCCATCCACACTTCCAGCACCCGATTCTAAAATCAGGTAGCAAGCTATATTCATTTATTTTATTTATTAAGTTTATATACTGCCCATTTCCTGATACAGCTATTCTCATATGATAAGCAGGCCTTGCAATGAATTGTCTTGCTCTGTCCTAAATCTCAGGACTGCTACTGCTGTAAAGCCTACATAAAACATGTTCAGCAAAGGCCCCCCCCACCCCC
>NW_015388407.1:30366-63159 GCF_001527695.2 Protobothrops mucrosquamatus
GGCTTTCACCTCCACGCCCAAGATAACTCCAGCGTGGAGTGCCTGGCTACTGGACAGTGGAGCAATGGCAATAATCCTCCTCCATGTGTGGGTGAGTCTAATGTGGTCCACCTTCAATCTTCAATCTTCTTTGTCTCTTTTTAAAGATGTATGATGCCTTTGTCTTAATAAGCATCCAGGATAATTTCAAAAGCAACCAGAAGCTTATTGTGTTGGAATTAAAAGACCACCTAAGTTGGTTAGTCTCTTGACAACGGTTGGTTAGTTAGATGCCTTCTGGGAAATTAGAAAGAGGATATTGTATAGAAATCTAAATCTCCTGCTCCAGAGGGCCAGATATTCTCTTTTGTCTGAGCCCAAAGAAAGATCTGATGAGGGAAATCCTTCTGCTGGACCTTTTTTTAGCTGGGCTGCTAATCTGCTGATGACGGGAAGATCCTACACTGAGAAAATCAAAGAAACCATTCTCCAGATAATTCTGTCCATGGTTTTAGTGGAGCAATTTAAAAGCCACTTTTGTACCCTACTCTGGCCGTTATTTAGTTTCCTTGAGACAGAACTTTCCACGCAGGTATAACTCTTTCTTATATCGATTATTTCTAATATTTCATATGCAAATCAGAAGGTGGAGGCTCCATTGCTAGCTGACACTGCTAAACACCTTTAATAGATTTGTCTTCCCATTTGTTTTCCTCCTATAGATACTGACATTTCATTTAGTTACCAGGTTCATCGTTCCCCTTGTTCGGAAATCATTCAATGTTGCCTCAAAGGTTTGTATCCGAACTTCATTCAGCTTTGTGACAAATTTGGGGCCATTTTCAAATGACCACCAGCTTAGAAAAAAAATCAGTTCAGACTGTACAGTGACAATGACAAATACAACATTCTCCTCTTATTTATAGCTTTCAGCTGGCCGTTCTCGGCTAGAATGGACAGATGGATGAGTTTTTAGTTGGACTTAGATTGTTTCTCTTTTCATCTCGCTGAATTCAGCGGTCAGCTGTCCTGACATCAGTAGCATTGCTGTGGAACATGGGAGATGGAGGCTGATTCATGAGACCCAGTACCAGTATAACGCACAGCTCATGTTGATCTGCGACCCAGGCTATTATTACATTGGGTTTCGTGTCATCGGCTGCCAGGCGAATGGGAAATGGAGCATAGGAGAACCCATGCCGACTTGTAGAAGTGAGTGTGAGAAATCAAAACTGTGTGTGCACCTGGGAGGATAATATGACACTGGGGGGGGGGTGTTGTACAACGATTGAAGAACAGCAGTTTATAAAGACAAGAAATACAAAAATATACATTCCAGATTAAAAAATAAATATCATAAAAACAAATTTATTCAGAGAAAGGATAAGTAAGAATGGTCACCTTAACAATGAAGTCATCCAAGTCAGGGCTTTTCAACCTTTTCACCGATTGTACCACTTTTAGAATATGGCAGTAATAATAATAATAATAATANAATAGTAAAGTTGGAAGGGACCTTGAAGGTCATCTAGTCCAACCCCCTGCTCAGGCAGGAAACCCTATACCATTTCGGACAAATGGCTGTCCAGTCTCTTCTTAAAAACTTCCAGTGTTGGAGCATTCACCGCTTCTGGAGGCAGGTTGTTCCACTGGTTAATTATTCTCACTGTCAGGAAGTTTCTCCTTAGTTCTAGGTTGCTTCTCTCCTTGATTAGTTTCCACCCGTTGCTTCTTGTCCTGCCTCCAGGTGCTTTGGAAAATAGCTTGACTCCCTCTTCTTTATGGCAGCCCCTGAGATATTGGAACACTGCTATCATGTCCCCCCTTGTCCTTCTCTTCATTAAACTAGACATACCCAATTCGAGTACCACCTAGCAAGGTGTCAAAAACTTGATGACCCCCCAAAAAACACCACAACCCTGTTCAAAGTTGCAATTGCACTGAAATGACTTATGACCATTTTTCACACTTATGACCATTGCATTATATTTGGATGCTTGGCAACTGATTCATATTTATGATGGTCACAGTGTCCCAGGGTCAATGATCAAAATCAGGCAGGGTTAACTCCTTCCAGGTCCCATCTTTATGGTACTGTCATCTGTCAAGGCACCAGAAAGTAGGTTTTTCTCAATAGGTGTCCCCACTCCAAAACTCCCTTGGTGTTCTGGTCAGCTTCATCCCTCCTGGGCAATTAGGATACAGTCAACAACTACTTGTTCCATTTGACTCAGCAGGATGGTATGTCATGACCAAAGATAAAGCTTGCGATAATATAAAACCTATGCTTGGGGAAAGGTTAATGTATATTGTGATTGTGTTATGTTTAGGCATGTTGGAGGATGGGGGTTTAGGATTTTTGGTGGCCATTACCCTTTATATCAATGTTTCTCAACTTCAGCATGTCAAGGTTCTGACTAACGAAACACTTCAAAGAACTTTCAGGCATTGTTTATCCTAAAAAGTCTTTAATCGTGAAACAAAGTGTTGGCACAGCATGGTGGATGCCAAGATCTGAATTCCCCTCCCCTGAGCACATAATATTCAAGCATAATTCCCTCCTCTAATTTGCAGTCATAAATCACGTTCTCCAATTAGTTTGAAGGGCAAAGTTTCCCTTCCGGTCTGTAGCCAGCGGTTTCTTATCTTAACTAATCCCCACACACATTCTTTCTCCTCCCCTCCCAGCATCATCTAATAATTTAACTCTAAAAGTACCACACAGCTTATATAGAGGGTGGCTGCCTCTTCATATTTTGTCAAACCAAGAACATCCAATGTTAGCAGCATTGACACAGCAGCTTTAAGATCATCTTAAAGCTACTGAAGTTGAGAAACACTGCTTTACATTATTATGAGATTGTTAGCCTTCCACAGACTTTGGGAATGGGTAACAGACAAAAGAATAATAATAAATAAATATACAAATATTTTATAAGGAATCAGTTCTGTTCCAAAACAATTACTTGGTTGGAAAAGCTTCCAGAATACATTCTTAGTGATATATCATTTAATAATACCTAGCACACCAATTTTATAGCTAAAATTATTTTCTTATAAAAAAATCATGCCGCCTCAAGCCTCACTTTTGTTGCCAAAGTTTTGTAAAGCAGGAGGATTTGGGAATCCGTAAAAATTGGCTTAGGAGTTGTATAGTCACAAGAGCTAGTCACTTCTTGACAACTCGCTAAGATGCGGTTTAGTGAGTGCCACAAAATCCTCCATCCTGTGTTCTACAAAACTAGCCACTTGAGGTTGATTAAATTAAGGGTGATTGAGCAATTTACAAATTACTGTAACATACACTGCCAAGTTTGAAGAGCCAATGAGCTCTTTTTTGTCCTAGTATCATTTGCTAAGTACCCTAAGTTTGTTTATCCGTGTCTTAATTTTAGTCATCTCCTGTGGAGACTTGCCCGTGCCACCCAACGGAAACAGGATTGGGACCTTAACCACTTATGGAGCTACTGCCATCTTCTCCTGCAATAGCGGCTATACCTTAGTGGGTTCTCGTGTGCGAGAATGTATGGCCAACGGTCTTTGGAGTGGACTAGAAGTGACATGCCTGGGTGAGTATAGGGCTACTGTTAACCTGATCAACTGGGGGCCATTCATAATCCCAAATAGGAGACCTGGGGACTGTTCAGAGGATGTTTCTGTACCCATCTTTAGAAAGTGATAGAACTAGACCTGCAAGCAGTGGATTAATCCACCACAATTTCAGTTGATAAATGTATAAGGGACAGTTTTAATCAGCTGCTTTTAATTTATGCGTTGCATAAATTTGTTTTTTTCTTCTTGCTGAAGAATGAAATACTGTATTGTACAGGCCACTTGCTACCAAAAAGTACTTTTACGTTGTGTTATGTCCTGGGCCTGCTGAGTGACTCAGCAGGTGCAGGAAGCTGCAAAAAGACCCAGGCAGACCACGTGGATGCCCGGGACCAGACAGGCTGTCTCCAGCCTATTGCGCATGCGCAAGGCGGGAGAATCCGTTGCATTGATTGGTTGACACTGTCCCTGCAAAGGGATATAAAAGGAATCTGCGCCATTTTGTGTTGGTTCTGTTGGAGATTAAAATAAAGAGAAGACTGTTGTTACTCCTGCCTCGTCTCAATGCCTTTACATCGAAAACAGAACATGTTGCTTTTGGTTAAATTAAATCTTATTTTAGACTTTATTATCAGTTCCAGATGGGGACATGTCTTGAATAGTCTTAATAAACAGAATTAAAGAAAACTGCAATGGATTCTTGCTGCTGTTCTTCCTTTTATCCTTGCTTTATAACTGTTTGATACATACAAAAGACTTTTCAATTTCTCTCTCATTGTTGGAGTTGCCTGTTTCCATCTTTGGAAACCTGATATAATTGAACATATCTTTTAAAAAACACTAGTAGTTTTTAGGATGTTTATAGGATTTTTCATCCACTATAGCAGTAGATGAAAAACCCTATAAATATCTAAAAAACCGAATAAGTTTAGCAGTCTCTTGACAATGTTGACTCACCGCCCATATAAAGAAAGAGAAATCTTATCTTGTTGTCATATCAAGAGGTTTAGAGATGATGCACACATAAGCAATGTGGAGGCAAGTACTTTTAGAGACCTAAAATTTGGGGCATAAAATCTGGAAGTGGTTTCCAAGTGGAAACAAAACTGGCTAAGTTCTTCTCATTAATTAAAATAATTAATGTTGCCATCTCCACCAACTCTACATACTTTTTCCATTCATGCTTCCATTGTGGAAATTTCTTTCCGTTCCTCGCCACCGTCAGCATATAGAATAACAATGTTCCAAATTTTGTTTCAAGCTCTTTATCCAACATCCCTAAAAGAAAAACGTCTGGTTTTGCTTTTATGTTGTTTTAAGAACCTTCTGAATTAAGACAAAATTTGTAGTACCTTTCTTAAGGTACATAGGTATCTAGGAAGGCTTCATTCTACATTGGACTATCACTAATTCTACCTTCTCTTTTTCCCCATCTCCTCCCGTTTTCTTCTCCCTCCAGCCGGTCACTGTGGTGAGCCAGGTTCTATTGTCAATGGCCAGATTAATGGCGAGAACTACAGTTACCGTGGCAGTGTGGTGTATCAGTGTAACCCTGGCTTCCGGCTCATCGGCATGTCAGTTCGCATCTGCCAGCAAGATCACCACTGGTCCGGGAAGACTCCTGTTTGTGTGCGTAAGTATGTTGCCATTTTAATTATACAGCCTGACTCACAACTTTTTTTTTTAATAAAATTTTTATTGATTTTTGTAATTAAACAACAAATAATATGATGCATTTACGTACATAAACAGAAAAAAAAATAATCCAAGTCAATACATTTTCAGAGACGCTCGGCAGTCCCCGCCTTGCCTCCAACCTCATCGACTTTCCTATCCTTCCTCCCTCTGACCCACAACCTCTCCACCTTCCTCCTTACCACCTACCTACATCCCCTCTCCTTCCTAACCACCTCCTCGAGTGCAATTTGGGACACCAGCCAAGCATCTCCTCTTGTCAACACAATGAGTGTTTACCTATAAAATGTAAATACATCAATTTTTATAATTCCCTTAATCCCCTACCCCCCCCCTGGACTTCCCGGAACCAAATACAGGACTATCACACATCCCATTCCATATCTAAATTACAATTTAACTAAACAAACATACTACAATCAATATATACATACTTTAACTCTAATAAACCAATAAGTAAAAACAATACAACTACTCAAAAACTATATGATATTTATTCACTCCATACTTTCTCTAAATATAATTTATCCACCTTCAACATTTAAACTCAAAACAACTTTGATAGAGAGCTTAGGAAGGAAAAAAACAAAAAAACAAAGAGAGGGTCCAACTGTCCCATTTCTCAGTCCTGATTCCCCAAATGTCTCCTAGTTTTTGATTTTTCAGCCACTATTTCTCTCCAGCTCTTTTTCTTGGAGGTTTAGACTTTAGAGGAAAACATACTTTGGCTAGTTGATTGGGTTCGTTGGCCCATCCTTCCATATTTCTAGAATTCCCTACTCCCTTCTGCAGACTCAGTAAAAAAATGGGGTGAAAACAGAACTTCTAAGGACTGCATACTTTACTGGATCAAAAATGCGATTTCTGAACTATTCAAAGATGCATCCTAGGAAAATTAAGCTGTCCTACAATTTTGGTTTATCCAGTTTTATCAGCAGATCCACTGTTGGCTTGATTATGAGCCCATTCCAGACTTCATTTCTGTGAAGTCTTTTTCCTCTACGACAAATATCATAGAAATATCGTAGAGTCATAGGGTGGAAGGGACCTTGGAGGTCTTCCAGTCTAACCTTCATTTGTCCAAGATGGTGTGAGGCAGAAGTCCTTATAACATCTTGGACAAATGGTTGTCCCATCTTTTCTTGAGAACCTCCAGTGATGAGGCACCCACAACTGTAGGAGGCAAGCGTTCCATTTAACAATTCACTTAGGTGGATCTGCAAGAGATTCAACTTGTATAAAGAAGGACAGATTTATCAAGGATCACACAAGTGATCATGGTTTTATGCTACCTTGAGCTTCAAAGGAATCACCCCTTTTCTCCTGTTCTACCCCAGAGCATTTTGGTTGCATTCATATGAAAGAGGATGTTTGGCTGAGCACCTATTTGATCTGATTCTGTTTCTATTCTTAGCCCTCTTACTTTGAATTCACCATAGTCATTTATTTGCTAAAGAATGCTCGACAATTCCACTACAGGTCTTCCTCTTGGGAACTAAAATTAATCACATATATTTAAAAGGCATTTAAAAGATGGATATAAGATGCCAAAACAAATCCTACAAATTTCGACAGAGCATCTTCCTGTGGGAAGATCAGTTTGCTAATCTTCCATGAATATGACAGCACTGAGACCACAGCAGGAAAAAAAAAAAAACAAGTTGCTTAAAACCTGTAATTAACATTCTTTGACTGGTCTTCCGTGCAGTTGCCCAATCACCTTCCCTTCTCATTGTGAATGCCTAATGCATTTTGGTACAGCCTGCACAGAGTAGAGAAACCCTTTGGCCTTACCTGTGAGACCTACAATAGACCTAAGCTTTTCCAACAGGGGGAGAATATCCCTGGAAAAGCAACGGGTGCAAATTCAGATCCCTTATCTGCGATTGGATAAAAGAGGATATGAGACATTGTAATAATTAAGAAGCAGCTTTTATTTCCTCTTTGACCAATACAAAAAAGATGCTAAGACTTTGAAAAAGGGTGCAGAGAAGAGCAACAAAGATGACAAAGGGCTTGGAGGCTAAATCAAATGAATGTTGAGGGAGCTAGCTAAGTCTAGCCTATTGAAGAGAAGGGTTGGGGGGACATGATACCTGTACTTGAGGGGCTGTCACAGAGAAAAGGGGATTGACCTATTCTCCCAAGTACCAGATGGCAGGACAAGAATAGTGAGTGGAAGCTTATTAAAGAGCGATAAGGAGAAATTTTCTGACAGTGAAAACAATTAATCAGTGGAATAGCTTGCCTCTTGGAGTTGTGGATGCTCCATCACTGGAAGTTTTCAAAAATAGACTGGACAACCATTTGACCAGGATAATATAAGGTCCCTGCCTTCCAGCCCCATGATTCTATGTTCATTTGTGGTACTAGTGGTTGAGATTGGCTATCTAAAATATGATCCTCACTGGAGTCCTTTCCTTATGTGACCTGCCACAGAGGCAGTAGTTCCCCAAATCCTGTGACAGCCAGAAGTATCTGTTGTATTTATAAGGAGCAAGAAAGTTTCTGTGGTTGGGCTGGCCAAGAGCAATAGAAGTGCAAGCTTCAGTTTCTGCCACATATGCTCATTATTCAAAATTATTTCTGTGAATATGTGTTGGCTTGAGCCATCATTTATTTCTCTTTCTTGCTCACTCTCCGATATGAAATAAATCTTTTCAAGGCCTCCCCCAACTCTCTCCTCAGCAGGTTATTAACTCTCTGTTCAAATTTGAAAACCCATTTTATCTTTCAATAGGATCTTAATCCTTTCTGGTTTCTTCCAGCCCCTTCTTGTTAGTTTCACAATGCCAATAGCAAGATATCCTGCTTGATCCTGCTTGATGTTCCATTCACTATATGCTCTGACCTTTATAATAATAATGATGATGATGATGATGATGATGATGATGATGATGATGATGATGATGATGATGATGTTGGAAGGGACCTTGGAGGTCATCGAGTCCAACCCCCTGCTCAGGCAGGAACCCTACACCATTTCAGACAAATGGCCGTCCACTCTTCTTAAAAACTTCCAGTTTTGGAGCATTCACCGCTTCTGGAGGCAGGTTGTTCCACTGGTTAATTGTTCTAACTGTCAGGAAGTTTCTCCTTAGTTCTAGGTTGCTTCTCTCCTTGATCAGTTTCCATCCGTTGCTTCTCGTCCTGCCTTCAGGCGCCTTGGAGAATAGCTTGACTCCCTCTTCTTTGGGGCAGCCCCTGAGATACTGGAACACTGCTATCATGTCCCCCCTCGTCTTTCTCTTCGTTAAACTAGACATACCCAATTCCAGCAGCCGTTCCTTATATGCTTTAGCCTCCAGTCCCCTAATCCTCTTTGTTGCTCTTCTCTGTACTCTTTCTAGAGTCTCAGCATCTTTTTTACATCGTGGTGACCAAAACTGGATGCAGTATTCCAAGTGTGGCCTTACCAAGGGATTGTAAAGTGGTATTAATACTTCACGTGATCTTGATTCTATCCCTCTGTTAATGCAGCCCAGCAAAAGGGCCATCGTAAGCACCCTTGAGGAAAAAGGGATGTTGCAAGATCCAATCTAGTTGGTCACCGGGACCAGACGTTATACTCTTCCGAGCTTTAAGACTCATGTTGAAGCCCATCCTCAAGGAGGCAGAGATGAGCTCCAGCACAAGTCCAAAAACTCCAAAGAGTAAACCTCTGGTCCCGGTGACTGACCCAGATTGTTTCTTGCAACATTATCCTGGGATACATATATTTGCCTTCATTCGTGAAAAAATGATGTCTCAGAGATGAGAATGGGTTGGAACAAGAGTGTGGTCCTCAGCACAATAGTGTGATAGAACACCTTACTACCTCAAGCCATAATATTCATGTTGGATTCTGGAAAAATCCCTCTTTCCAACATGTTTTGTATGTGAACCTGTAGGAAATAAAGAACTGTAAAAAAAAGAAAGAAAAGGGTACTTTCTTTCATGTATGGTGGACATGTAGAGAAGCACAGGTGTACTGGCGTATGGTCTGGGAATGGGCAATAGAAATGACTAAGCAAAATATTCAATACAAACCCGAGGCATTACTATTAGGAATACTAGAGAAAAATGTAAATAAAGATGACACATATTTAATTATTCACATGGTTACGGCGGCAAGGATACTATTTGCTCAAAAGTGGAAAGCAATGGAAGCACCGGGTGGGGAAGTACTAATTAAGAAAATTATGTATTGCGCAGAACTAGATAGGACAACCAAAAGATTAAAAAATCAGGAAGAAACAGAATTTTATCAAATATGGAATAAATTTTATAGATGGAGGGGAAAAAATGGAGGTCACAGCAAAGAGATAAGTTAAGACAGAGACCAGAAATGTACAGTTGTATATAGATATATTATATGTAATTAATGTACAATATGGACTGAGATGTCAGTCAAAGACGATTTACCATGTTCAAATGTTTTTAATCTTTTTTTTCCTTTGTACCCAATAAAAACTTTTTTTAAAAAAAAAAAGAAAAAAAGAACTGGAAAGCTGTTTGACTTGCAAGATGTTCTTGTGGCCTACAGCATTTTAAGTTACAGGGTGCTATTTCACTATTTTAAGGGAAATATTGTAGCACGCCCTTTATTTTATTCCCCAATATGCTTTTTAGGAGATCACATTCTGAGTGTACAGCTCTGAGGATTTTAACATTAACATATATGAATTGATAAGCTTGGCTAAATTGGATCCATGGGGGGAATGAAGAGGAGAATTCTTTTATGACAGTTATTTCTATTAAGTACTGAAAAGAGAAATTTGTGCTTCAGGTCAAGCCCAGGTTATGGTGACTGTGAACACATTCATATGCTATCGTTTTCATGGGAATGGTATATAAATGGTTTAATATTTTTTCTGGGATTTTTAAAAATGTCCTACGGTATATCCAACTATCATGTCCAACTGTGTGTTTTTTTTTTAAATCAGTCAAGGTGAGCTAAATGCTGCCATCTTTATACCATCTTGGTATACAACTGCATGAAAACATTGAGCTAAATGTTTGAGGATGGTATCATTAGCCTTCACCAAACTAAGACAATTTGCACAAATTATTCATAGCTTCAGAGAAGGTTAGGCTTCCCATGAAAATTGTAGGGATGAAACTTACTTATGCTTCTATTATTATAATTGATAATATAATAATAATATAATCGTCCTGCAACAATATCTGTAACACCAGCAAACAACCACATCTGCCTACCCCATGTCCTCAGAAAGGACTTGATAGGTAGAGTCCAGTATGAACATCTGGCTGACTGTGCAACCATAATAATAATAATGGTATTATCATTACTGCACAATCAGCCAGATGTTTAGACTGGGTTGGCATTTTTATCCACCTATCGACTTCTTCCCAAGGACCTGGGATAGGCACATGTGGATATTGGATGGTGTTAGAGGTATCATCACACAGTGGTGGGATTCAAATATGTGAACAACTGGTTCTCTGTGTGGATGCCACTTCCTGAAGTCCATTCTGGGCCTGGGCAACAAAAAATTAGCTACCGGTTCTGCCAAAGTGGTGCGAACTGGCTGAATCCCACCACAGACAGGAAGGAAGGAAGGAAGGAAGGAAGGAAGGAAGGAAGGAAGGAAGGAAGGAAGGAAGGAAGGAAGGAAGGAAGGAAGGAAGGAAGGAAGGAAGGAAGGAAGGAGTGGTGGGATTCAAATATGTGAACAACCGGTTCTCTGTGTGGATGCCACTTCTGGAAGTCCATTTTGGGCCTGGGCAACAAAAAATTAGCTACCAGTTCTGCCGAACTGGTGGGGACTGGCTGAATCCCACCACCACCATCACAGGAAATAAATTGTACCAAGTGAAGCTGCCTTTTGCAATTGGCTGATGGTGATTTTAGTGCTCTTGATGTTTTTGGAATTGTACCCAAGGCAGCTATTGCTATTATTACTATCGTTGCTTTGTTTTTCCATAGTTGTTCTACTTTTATTTAAGACAGCAACAGCCAGGCTCTTATTCACAGACAATTGTTGAAAGCAGTTCTTTGGATTGTTTGTCTGTTGATTGTTACCTACATGGTGGAAAGCACCGTGTTCCTTGGAAAGTATCAGAATAACAATGTCTGGCAGAAATGGAGAGGGGCTGCTGAAAAAGCTCCATGGTATAAAATACAGTTCTTCCTTCAAATAGCCTCCTCTCCCAACTGTCTGTGGAGATTCTCAATCATCCAGGTCATCGTTGCCCCAAAGGTATTTTTTCCAAAAGGCAACTGGACTTTCTTGTTGTCATTTTTTTTTTCTTTGAAAACATTTTCTTTGAAAACTGAAGAAGCTTCTTGGCTGAGAATCAAAATGTTTTCAAAGGAAAAAAACCAAAGAAGTCCAGTTGGCTTTTTGAAAGAAAAAAAAAAACCACCTCTGGGACTCCTTTCCCAACCTTTAAAAACCTGCGGCTAAGCTTAGCTAAGGGTCAGCCTAGAAAGGGGAAAGGGCGGCTTTCATAGTATGGCTTGCAAAGAAATCAGATGCTGCTAGAAGACGGGCAGACCTGGGAGAAATCTCACCGGTCGCGCTTCATTCTATTGTAGTTGGCATTTCTATGTCCTTGAGCCGGGGAACAAGGCAGGGATGTAATACCTCGCCTTCTCTCTGCAGCCATCACCTGTGGTCACCCAGGCAACCCAACAAATGGCCTGACCCAAGGCACTCAGTTCAATCTCAACGATGTGGCCAAGTTTACATGCAACATTGGATATCACCTTGAAGGGACTTCCAAGTCCCAATGCTTGGCGAACGGCCAGTGGAGTAAACCCTTGCCCATCTGTCGCAGTAAGTTGTGTTTCTCTATCCCCCTCCTTCTCTCCCCCCCCTTTTATTATTTCTGCAATCTAAATCTGTTCTACAGCCTGGAGCAGAATCCTCTTGTGATGGAAGCGCCATCAGCGTATCCCGGCTGTGCTTCTTTTCAACATGTCCCAGCAGATTCTTGAAAAGAAAGCAGGGTCTGCAGCTCAGCACAGTTCAGCTTCAGTGTCGTGTGGAAAGCGTAGATAAAAAGAAAGCTCCCAGCCTAACAGCTTGCTGATGATTAAAACTAAAATCGCATTATAACGTTCTTTATTTCGTTTGAAAGACTTGCCTGGCTGCCCGTCTTAAATCACAACTCTGGGTGGCTCGCAATCCCCATAAAACTGTAAAACCATAAAAACAGAAACGAAATGAATTAAAGTCCGCCCAAAATGCATAATTGTAATGTTTCAGCCATTATTTAAATGAGGGCAGCGAAAGGCATAAAGAACCTAGAGCAGAGATCCCCAACCTTGAGCACTTTATGACTTGTGGACTTTCAACTCCATGCTGGCTGAGGAATTCTGGGAGTTGAAGTCCACAAGTCATAAAGTGGCCAAGGTTGGGGACCCCTGACCCAGAGTATTGTTTAGTTTTGCTTCATCAATGACTCAACTCTCATCAGTACAATAGAAAAGAATATATATATACTGTAGATGCATGGCAACAATACATAAATATAGTTGGCAATAGTAGGTCCCAGACCAAAACACTGAACTGGGTGAGACTGATGTGGATTCTTGCATAAAGAGCTCAAGTAGATTTCAATTTCTAAATTCTTCTGGGTTGCAAAGAGTGCCTTGCTTTTGCTAGACTAGGATTGATATAGCCAGAACTTGAGTAATTCATTTTAACAAAAACTAGGTCTCCCTCCCCCCCTCTGTCCCTCCCTCCCTCCCCCCCCTCTCTCTCTCTCCCTCTCCCTCTCTCTCTCTCTCTCTCCCTCTACCTCCCTCCCTCCCTCCCTCCCTCCCACTCTATCTCGAGAATAGGGGGAGAGGGAGAGGATGTCAGACTTTGAAAAACAAAACCGACATATTTCCTCATCATTAGACAGAAATCTTGTCAAACTAAAGCTACTACTTGCGCCATTAAGGATACACTCTGAGTACTCCTAAGGAGAAGCTTCACTGTCTTTTTGGGAATCCAGGCGATGTTCCATCACAGGGGAGAACCAAATGGTGGGAAATGTTCACACAAGGATTTGATCCAGTGGCATCGGTGGGAAGGATTTAAAAAGTCAAGAGGGCTGCTGCAACCACATAATCAGAGCCCTACCCCTTTTTGATGTGTGTCACGTAGATGACACATATGAAAAAGAGGCGGCACTTTTTGCTCACACTCACAGATACCCCTGATTTGATATATTGTCCTCCCATGTTATTTTTTAAAATGGAAGGGAAAAGATGAGATTCTTTTCCTTCTTGGTAACGATTTCTCTCATTTTTTGGGGGTTAATATTCTTTTTATCTTCTGTGATTTGCTTGCAGTTGTAAATTGTACTGATCCTGGGCACCTGGAGAACAGCGTCCGTCAAGTGCAACCAAGTGGGCCTCACCGATATAGTTTTGGAACAACCGTCTCTTATCAATGCAACCGTGGATATTATTTACTGGGGACTCATGTGCTCGCATGTCAGGGTGATGGCATTTGGGACCGGCCTCTCCCTGTCTGTCATAGTAAGTTCCTTGCTTTCCTTTTGCTTTGATTTCCATTCAGTTCAGAAAGCGAATGTATCATTTAAAGCAGGGGTAGTCAACCTTGGCTCTTTTATGACTCGTGGACTTCAATTCCCAGAATTCCTGAGCCAAGTTGACTACCCCTGATTTAAAGGCTCTTTTGAGATTGCAACTGCTCTCTTCTTGGCCCCATGAAAAGGGGGAAAGGGAAACTCCACAGCTTATGCCAACCTTCCAGACTCTTAAGCAGAGACCCAAAGTATCTACTGATTTGTATTTGTTTGTATTCCACCTTTTTACAAATAACTCAAGGCAGCAAAAATACCCAACACATCTTCCTCCTTCTATTTTCCCTATAACAATATCTCAGATCTCGGAGTCCTAGTGGACAGTCACTTAAATATGAGCCAGCCGTGTGCTGCAGCTGCCAAAAAAGCCAACACAGTGCTGGGCTGCATTAACAGAGGGATAGAATCAAGATCACGTGAAGTGTTAATACCACTTTACAATGCCTTGGTAAGGCCACACTTGGACTACTGCATCCAGTTTTGGTCACCACGATTTAAAAAAGATGTTGAGGCTCTAGAAAGAGTACAGAGAAGAGCAACAAAGATGATTAGGGGACTGGAGGCTAAAGCATATAAGGAAAGGCTGCTGGAATTGGGTATCCCTCTCCTCTCTCTTTGTCTGTGGTTGGCAACCTCATCATCCTGGAGGTCCACTTCCAATGTTGTGAAACCACTCGCAGGAAGCCCGGCCAATGATGAGAAATTCTGGGACTTATGGTCCAGCAATATTCCCTGATTCTTGCAGCTCCCAGCTTGCTTTAGTTTCAAAGAGTTCGGAAAGTGTTTTTGAAGTCTGCCAGAGACTCATTTTTAAGTCCCCATTTGATCTCAATGAATGACTCTTTCACAACCTATTAATCCTCTCTCCCTTCACTAGATAGTGGTCGTGAGGAGAAGTTTTGGAAATACTCTCATATAGACGACTTTGAACTCCCAAAGAAAGCCACACAGGGTCATTTTGATGTGGTGAATGCAATATTTGGAGGAGAGGTTTCAGAGCTCCTTAACCCCCTTCTTGTGCCAGCTAAAACAGAAATCAACTATGGTTATACTTCCACAGAAAGCAAGGAAGAGAAGATCAGAGATGAATTCCACCTCTAAAATTACACGAATGGGGCCAGCATATGCCTTAAAACTCTGCAGCTATTGACCAAAAAAAAAAAAGAGTAGAATTTAGGGTGAAATGCCTCTCTGTGTTTCTCATCTTTATCTCTTTCCAATGTCTTTAATCCACAACTCTGTCTCATTTAAATGAGTACATTCATCTGCACTTAAAGTAACAAGAGAAAAAAAATCAGTGGAATTAAAATCCAGTTTATATGTTCATCAAACAGTCTGTCTCAAATCAGCTCTTAACACAATTAGCTAAGCCTGAATTCTTCAAGCATCCTTAGGAAGTCTGGGGAATAATTCAAGACAGAATATCGGCCTAAATAGGAGAGTTTCTCCAAGGGTAGATATTGGTCACACCATCAGTCTGCTAATTAATATGACTAATGACTTTCAGAGAAATGTTACAGCTCAAGGGAAGACACCAGCCTTATATTTATCAAGACGTGGAAGGCCCAGGTTTTGCACATTTAAAGTACAAGGTAGTTTAGTTTAAGTGTTACGCCTCTCTTTCCTTCTCTTAAAGCAATTAAAGAAGCAAATGTCTTTTTAATTTAATTTCTTCAGCACAGTCTGTTTTCCCTGTATTGTTGGCATTTCCATCTTGTCACCGTGGAAAAGTGATACATGAGGCCCATTTTGCTGTAATTAGGGGATTGTTGTACAAGTAACCTTAAATAGTTGCCGTCTTAGGCACTGGAGCTACCCTAAGAACTTATCTCAAGTGAAATATCTAGGGGAAAAAATTAGAAATCCAGCTTGGACATAAACAAGCAGGACATTTTAAGAAAAAAAACAAGGGTGTAATTAGAATATTTCAATTAGCTAAATGTAGAGTCTTGTGCAAAGTGTTTGGGGGAAAAAGTGCTTTGCAGTGTGCAGGAACACAAAGGTTGGAAAATAGAAGACAATAATAAAAAATGACAAGAGGAGACAAGTTGACAATATCACTGATGACACATCCATGATCTTACAAGGCGCAAAGGAGCAGTTATTGACAGGCAGTCCTGCTAAAATGATGCCATTGAGCCCCAAAGAAACAAAGACCTGGCCTTCTTTTTCATGCTCCATTGATGTGGTGGAGACTTCCATCACCACATGTTTAACTGGCTTATACCCCTGGGCCAGCTTTTGACCAAACATAGATCTTACACAATATATTGAAGTGAGTTTGGAAGTTTCTGATGAGTAGAATGAGAGAAAATCAGTAAAAGTGGTTTTATAAAGGAATTACTGCAGAAAATAATAAGTGCTTGGAACAGAGTGGGAAGCTTTGTCTTGTCCCCAGATGAAGATTTCCAGGAGAACAAGGAAGTACAGATAGTCCTCTATGCACCACCACAATTAGAACCAGAATTTCCACTGCTAAGCAAGGCAGTTGTTAGAATGTGGCCTTTGACATGTCAGTCAAAGCAATACAATTGTGGCAATATAGAAAGTGGATGGAGAGAGAGAGCAAGGGAGAGAGCGAGAGAATGAAAAAAGAAAGAGAGAGAGAGAGAGAGAGAGAGAAAAGAAAGAAAGAAAGAAAGAAAAAAAGAAAGAAAGAAAGAAAGAAAGAAAGAAAGAAAGAAAGAAAGAAAGAAAGAAAGAAAGAAAGAAAGAAAGAAAGAAAGATACAACTTTAGTTCAGGTTGAAGTGAAAACTTGGTGCTCTTTTGTTTCAGTGGTCTCCTGTGGCCATCCTGGATCCCCACCTTATGCCCAGATCTTGGGTGATGTCCACACCGTAGGAGCAGTGGTGCACTACAAATGCCAGGAAGGCAGGAATTTGATTGGCAATTCCACCCGCACGTGTCAGCTTGATGGGCGTTGGAGTGGATCTCTACCTCATTGCTCAGGTAAGAAAACTGAGTGGCAAAAGACATGGGTACCAACGTGGGGGCATGTGGGTTGATTTATCCTCATCTCTTTAAATAGTATTGCTCAGTAAGGTTGTATAAAACAATCTGGATTTCAAGGAAATTATGCTTTGGAATAGGCCTAGGTCAGGGGTAGGCAACCTTGGCTCTTTTATGACTCGTCTGGCTCAGGCATTCTGGGAGTTGAAGTCCACGAGTCATAAAAGAGCCAAGGTTGCCTACCCCTGGCCTAGGTCAAGGGTAGGCAACCTTGGCTCTTTTATGACTCGTGGACTTCACTGTCAGACTGGCCCCAACTTGCACCCTAGGAAAGAATGACCCTTGGCTCCATAGGTGTTAGAGAAAATATACTTTTACTAGAGATGTTGAGTGCAGCCTGAGCGAGCAGGCTCTGAAGAAAAACCATGCAAAAATGATATGTTGAAAGCAATCCCCAATGTCCAGAACCTTCCCCCCTGGAAGAGTAGTCCAATCAGGTCTTGTTCTGATGTTTTGGGAACATGGTATCTCTGGCGCCACAGCAAATTCCTTTCCCAGGACCGGTGTCCTTGAAAAGGAGGAGAGATGACTTTTGGTTTCTGTCAGTGTCCATACTTCCTAATTTCCCACAAGATTCCTTCACACCTCCATCACTCTTCCACTCCCAAGTGCCCCCTACCCCCCCCCTTATGGCAATTGCGAGCAAGCTTCAAAAAAGGTGAAGATAGGCAGCTGACATTCACTTTGGACTACAATTAAGGATGTTGAAACTGTAAGATTTTTCCACTGTTAAATAAGTGAATAATTCAGCATGTGATGTAGGCTGTGGAGAGTTTCACAGCAGGGTTGGGATCTAATTAATTTTGCACCACTTTTTGATGCCAGCACTCACCCATTAAAAACCTGAAGGTGTACTTCCTGCTTTGTTTATAAGAAAACCTTTTCACATAGAAGATTTTTTTTTTTTTTTTAAAAAAAGAAGTTCTTATTAGGTATCCAGTCAGAAAAATGATTTGCAAAGTCGGTTTGGAGAGAGAAAAAAAATGTGGCCCATGGGTGGTGCTTTACATAGAGAAGATGTACAGCTCGATTCTATTCATGTCCAAAAAGAGATTAAAACAAAATTGTGTCTCCCACACAAGCAACGCACCAGACTTGTTTTGGAAAACTGCATTTTTTTTTAAAATGATTGGTGGAAAGAGGCAATAACAGATGGTCACCACATGACTAAAGGAGCGGGCACTTTCCAGCTGTCAAATCACTCATTCAAAATGGCTTCCTTGCATACACACTTCCCTTTTGACTGTAGAGGAAATGACTTACTGGCTCACTGGAGCACCACTTCTCTGTTCCCAACAAAGCCAGCCGCTCTGTTTCTGCAAAGCTAACAGGTGGCCTTGAAACACCTTGTAATTTCCCCTTTGAAAAAGACCAGAATTGGCAAACCAAACCAGAGGGAAAAAGATGTAAACAGGGTTAGCAGTTGCTGCGTACATCTGCTTGGAATTGTCCCAAGGGTTACTGAAGAGATTGTTTTAGATAGATTTGAACCACGGATGCCACGTCCAACCCCCTGCTCGGGCAGGAAACCCTACACCATTTCGGACAAATGGCCGTCCAGTCTCTTCTAAAAAAATTCCAGTGTTGGAGTATTAACCGCTTCTGGAGGCAGGTTGTTCCACTGGTTAATTGTTCTCACTGTCAGGAAGTTTCTCTTTCGTTCTAGGTTGCTTCTCTCCTTGGTTAGCTTCCACCCATTGCTCCTTGTCCTGCCTTCAGGCACTTTGGAGAATAGCTTGACTCCCTCTTCTTTGGGGCAACCCCTGAGATATTGGAAGACTGCTATCATGTCCCCCCTCGTCCTTCTTTTCATTAAACTAGACATACCCAATTCCAGCAACCGTCCCTTATATATTTTAGCCTCCAGTCCCCTAATCATCTTTGTTGCTCTTCTCTGTACTCTTTCTAGTGTCTCAGCATCTTTTCTACATCTTTGTAGGAACCCCTGAGATATTGGAAGACTGCTATCCTGTCCCCCCTCGTCCTTCTCTTCGTGAAACTAGACATACCCAATTCCAGCAGCCGTTCCTTATATGCTTTGGCCTCCAGTCCCCTGATCCTCTTTGTTGCTCTTCTCTGTACTCTCTCCAGAGTCTCAACATCTTTTTTACATCGTGGTGACCAAAACTGGATGCCGTATTCCAAGTGTGGCCTTACCAAGGCCTTGTAAAGTGTTATTAATACTTCACGTGATCTTGATTCTATCCCTAGGGAATGCTATTTGTTTTATTTTATTCTTTAGATTGTTATTTCTTTATTTGTTTGTTTGTTTGTTTGTTTGCTTCCTTGCTTTGCTCCAAAACCAGTGGGTAGCATTGCTTGTGCCAATGTCAGAACTTCTGCTTTCCTTCGGCAGGAAGCATCCGGGGACTTTGTGGTGATCCTGGAATCCCTTCCCATGGTATCCGGCATGGTGAAAACGAATTAAGTGTGAACAGCACGGTCTGGTTTAGCTGTGAGCCGGGTTACACGCTCCGGGGCTCACTGCAAAGAATCTGTCAAGCCAATGGATCATGGAGTGGCACTCAGCCAGAATGCGAAGGTGAGTCTGGTCAGCAGCTCAGCCTGCAAGGACCTATATGGGGCAAGTCAAATGATTTGGGGTGTTTTATGCTTTCTGAGTTCTTTTCTTTTCCCCTTTCACCAATGTATATCTGTTGCTTCACACATTTGTTTATTTATTGATTGGATTTATGTGGCTGCCATTTCACAATAGTGACTCTGCGGGACTTACAACATTTACAAACCATACCAAAACATAATATTCTTTGCCTTCTTAATCTTTAATGTAAATATGTATGCCGTTTGCACAGAAGCTGGAAGGATGGGTCCATATATGGTGAATTAACGGTGGCAATAGTATATAGTGAGATTATAATTCTTTCAGAGACTTCTCGCTGTCCGCCACCTCACCTTCATCACCTGGGCTTCCCAGAAGTGTAATTCACAACCTGGCATTATAAGAACTAACATACACTCTTTCTGGAGAGCAAAAAAATTGCAGAAGGCTATCCTTCCTTCCTTCCTTCCTTCCTTCCTTCCTTCCTTCCTTCCTTCCTTCCTTCCTTCCTCTTCTTCTTCTTCTTCTTCTTCTTCTTCTTCTTCTTCTTCTTCTTCTTCTTCTTCTTCTTCTTCTTCTTCTTCTTCTTCTTCTTCTTCTTCTTCTTCTTCTTCTTCTTCTTCTTCTTCTTCTTCTTCTTCTTCTCCTTCTTCTCCTTCTCCTTCTCCTTCTCCTTCTCCTCCTCCTTCTCCTTCTCCTTCTTCTCCTCACCCTCCTCACCCTCCTCACCTTCCTCAAACTTTAAATTGCTAGAATGAAGCCACTGGCTTTGGCTTTGTCACTGACCAAAAATAAGCCATTATCTGTATGTGTTTACATGTTTCCGGTAGTACCTGACATACTAGCAGATGGGCCAGGCTCTATGTCTCTCTACATTCACATAGCACATTGTTATCTGCCAAGAGTCTCCACTTCAGCATATTGGCTTTACATTTAGGCACTCCAACTCTCAACCTATTCAGGGTCCTCCAGGTAGTATAACAGAGGTCAGATTCTTCAACCATACCCTCCTTTAATCTTATTCCTTGCTTGGTAGTCTCCTTCCTCCATCTTTTAATTCAAATTTGTTCTTGTGTACCCTTAGTAATGTTTGCTCTTGCCAAAAAGCTGTTCCTAGATCTGAGTCGGTGGGCTTGGGGTTTAAGTCTGCATATGCCTAGCATATGGTTTCACATTTTCAAGCATGTTTTAGATTCTTTTCAGAGGTTACACATTTCAGCTTCACTGACCAGCCTGGATTCATGAGTTAGTTGTTTGCTAATGCCAAGTCTGTATAGCACAGCAAATTTGTCCAGAGATTTAAGATATTTGTACTACACTGACATCATAATAATAATAATAATAATAATAATAATAATAATAATAACAACAACAACAACAACAACAACAACAACAACAACAACAATAAAGTTGGAAGGGACCTTGGAGGTCATCTAGTCCAACCCCTGCTCAGGCAGGAAACCCTATACCATCTCGGACAAATGGCTGTCCAGTCTCTTCTTAAAAACTTCCAGTGTTGAAGCATTCACTGCTTCTGGAGGCAGGTTGTTCCACTGGTTAATTGTTCTCACTGTCAGGAAGTTTCTCCTTAGTTCTAGGTTGCTTCTCTCCTTGATTAGTTTCCACCCGTTGCTTCTTGTCCTGCCTTCAGGCGCTTTGGAGAATAGCTTGACACCCAATTCTTTTTTGTGACAGCCCCTGAGATATTGGAAGACTGCTATCATTTCCCCCCTCATCCTTCTCTTTGTTAAACTAGACTTAAATGAAGACATTTGCTACGCTCTTCAGGCAACTATCTACCTTACCACTTTGGTTGGCCTGAACCCCTGGGAAAGTCACAAACAAACTTGAAAGTGATCATGGTTGAATACAGCTTCTACATTTCCTCTCTTTTGCCCCCTTTGAGATTGTGCTTGTTAAAACTTTGCAGCAAAAAACTGGCACCAGGCAACAAAATACAAAAAAGAAAATACAAGTTCTTATGAGAACATCAAATATCTTCCAAAAGAGAAGGCACCACCTAAGTTGGAGGGAGTATTCATCCTTTTGAAAAATTATACTTCAAACAATAAAATTGAAAAAAAGAAATGGAAAATTCTAGCCCTGACTGTTTTACATCTTAGTCATGCTGGCTGGGGAATTCTGGGAGTTGAAGTCCACAAGTCTTAAACATCCCTCCCTTAGAGTTTCACGTCTTGCTTTGATGACTGACAACAATACTTCTCCCAATTATGGATTATTAGAGGCCCGTGCCCAACAATTAATCTCTAGAGTCCTCTACCTTTACTCTGGGGGTGCCACTAGGAATCCTGACCAACATCCACTAAAATCTCTCTTTTGATGGTGGTCTAAGTAACCATCATTTTTTGTGATTCCAAGCTTGTGTGAGGTTGAGAGCAAAGATTCACATTAAATTTTCCAAGTTTCCCTTACCGTATTTTCATCTAAGGATGATCAGCAGGGAAAAACCCTGTTGTCATGGTGACATTTTTCTTTTCTTAAAAAAAAACTACTCCATTAAGCCATCTCATGCTAGATAAAGTTACATTTAACATCCCTTAGAAGCCTAATAAACATATATATTCAGGTAGCTTTTACAGGGAGAACAGAACAGAAAAAGACACCAGGTAATCCAGTGTAATAAGCTCAGTGGTCTTTTCAGAAGATTATTGTTACTTCTATACTTTAAATACTTCTGTATTTAAAATCAATGCCAGGGAAGACAGGGAAATGGCACACAGAGAGAGACCCAAAGAGTATGAGTTTCTCTCTGGTTGATCAGAAGCCAAGCTTTGTAAGTTTGCTGGAAATATATTCTGAGGCAGCCAATGACTAAAGAGATGTCATAACTTGTTATTGTCCTGATGCCTGATAATTCCTCTGTCACTACTTCAAATACCTCCATTTGTTATTTCATTTTATTGCTGCAAAAGGGATGGGTCATGTAGATCAATCCCAAAATAAAATACTTTTATGACGTTCAGAAGGAGCCAGGAACATGGATCCCAGACAAAACTTTTTAATCACAAGATTATGAATGTAGTGCCATGTACAGAGAATGACAGAAAGTCATTTGCAACTGAAGTGTATTCGACAGGTGCTAGGACAGTGATGGCGAACCTTTTAGAGACCGAGTGCCCAAACTGCAACTCAAAACCAACTTATGCATCATCGGGTGCTGGGTGGGTGTGGCCCATTGGCTGGGTGTGGCCCATTGGCTGGGCATGGCTGCGGTGGTAACAGCAGACTGGATGGGACTAAAAAGTTCAATCAATCAATTCCAACTTTGCAATTTTTTTTTTCCCCACGAGAAGTTGAAATTGACTGATTGATTGAACCTTTTTTTTTTTTTTGCACACGGTGGCAGAGGCCTAAAGTGAAAAGGTTTTATAAAACCCAGCTGAAGGCCTAGGACTGGGGTGACGGCACGCGTGCCCACAGAGAGGGCTCTGAGTGCCGCCTCTGGCACCCGGGCCATAGGTTCGCCACCACTGTGCTAGGATCTGTATCCAAGACCAAGGGATGCGAAGAAGAGATTTAGAGCTAAGGTGTTGGAACACTAAAGCCAAATTATGGCACGACGCTCTTAGAAGAGAATATAAGAAATTATGACAAGGGTAACCAAGGTATTTTTCAGCTTGAGATGAAGATGAGATGTCACATATCACTCCCATGCCATGATGTTGACTGCCCCATCCCTGGTCATAAGATAGTATTCTCTCCTGCAGAAGGCAACCCCAAGGTGGTTCAGAGGAGGCTTCCTTCTGCATATAATTTTCTTCTCCCCAAAGACTACATCACCATACTTCTCGGTATTTGTTTCCTGAGGCAATTTTCTCCTTGCATGCTCAAAGGTGGAGAACCTGAGGTCTCAACGCTGCATGCTGTTCCTTGAAGCGCTGCGTGAAGCCTCCAGACTTCCTCCAAAATTGGCAGCAAATTGTAACTGTCAGTGTGGCAGATGGGGAAAATTATTACATCAAGTGAACTGAATTTTAATTAAGTTTTTTTTTGTTTCATTTTGTCCTAGATCCACTTACATTTTGAAATGTGATCCTTCTAGTATATCGTTCAAAAACTAAATGAGTCTTGAACGTCAATTACGCTGCATACTTTGGTTTTCTAGACCAATGCTGTAAACTGATTTGAGTTTAAGAGAGAGGAGGGAAGGGAAGGGAAGGGAAGAAAGATTTCCAGTGCTCCTGCAGCTTTGCCCATGACAACTCAATGGGGAAGCCGGTGGGAAGTCAAAAGTTGCTTTTGTTCCAGTGTCTTGCTTAAGAGGTTTAAAAAAAAATTCATTTTACTTTATTTAAACATTTATAGAGCTGCCAATTTTTTTTTTATAAAAGTCTGCATGGCTCCCACTCAACAATTAGAACAATATCAACAATGAAACAAATTAATACATACTATGTATTTATTAAAACCATAAACATTAAAAACCCAGCACAAACGTTAAGCTTTCACGCGGTGTACCTCATTAAATCCTGTCATCCATATCACTGTATCCCAGTAAAGCCAGTTCTTAAATGCTTCTGGGGTGACTGGGAGAGTAGAGGCCCGCCGAACCTCAAGGGGGTGGGTCTTGATAGGGCAGGAGGAAAAGTGGAAAAGGCACATTTCCTAGATTCCATAAGATGGCAATCTTTAAGGGAAGAAGTTAGTAACATGCCCACCCAGTACGATATGGTAGGATGGGTACAAATCTTTAGGGAATCCCACGGATAACCTGTCCCTGTGTTCTAGTTTCAGTCCTGCAACCCTACAAAGAAAGGTGTAAGTTGACAATCAACCCAGCCTCGTGTGATTCAGTCAACACCCGTTTTCGATGCTTGAAGTGCTGTAACCAGGATCGGCTCCATTATGATCCCCAAAAGCCACAGAGAAGTTTCCAAGTAGCATAGTATCCATTGATCTTTAAAAGGCTGCAGTTTCATTCTCCAGGCTTGGGATAGTTACATATCGAGCTCTCTGCTTCAGAGATTTGTGGATTTTTGTGCACAAAGCATAATCTTTAGCTGGACTCTGAGGAACACTCTTTCTCCAGTGTAATCCCTTGCTGTCCACACATTTGGGTGGCTCACCTCTGCCTCTGAGACTGAGAAATAGCAGACATATGCTTCGGCTGACTTTGGTTCATTTGGCAGCAAAAAAACCCAGCAGTGTTTATTCTCCAGAGGCTGACAATTAAAATTCGGAAAAAAAAAGGAAGCGGGGTATTAGTATTTGTAAGTCTCCCTAAAAAAAAATGGTTTCTTGGGGTTAGTTATAAAGTTTCCGGTGTTTACCAAACCTTACTTCGTTCGATTAATTAACGTAAAGTAATCGCGAGACGACACAACCGCAAAGGCAAAATACGCTGTATTCGACGGAACATTGCAGGATCCTCTTACCAGACTGAAGAGTCAGGCTTCGTTTAGCTTTAATTTCCAGCGAGGTTTAAAATGAAAATTGGCATTCAAGCAAAAACAAGCAAACATATACACAGAGAAACCAGAGGAAAGTTTGTTGTTGTTTTTTACCATTCTCCTCTTGGCACCAAACAGGGCTGGAGTGAAGAGCAAAGAGTTTGTAAAAATAGTAAAAAATAGTTCTCTTTTCACAGCCAGTTTGCCATGATGTTTCATTACCTCTGATTGCATTTGAAAATAAGTGTGTTTTTTTTCAATAGAAGATGATATTTGTAGCTCAGAATCCTACAACTGTGGAATCCTTGGTGCCTCTCTGAACTTGTTTGTTTTCTTGTAGACATTTCATTACCCAACTAGGTAACATCATCAGTGCTGGTCAGTGGTGGGATGACTGCGCAGTGTACAGAGTGGGAGAAAGTGTACAGAGTTTGCAATGAGCGGCTGAGTGTGAGCAAACTTTACTCTCTTTAGCACTGATGATGTTAGTTACTTGGGTAATGAAGCATCTGCAAACAAGCGAACAAGTGCAGAGAAGACCAAGGATTCTTGTTGTTAGTTGCAAAGTCGTGTCCGACCCATGGTGACCCCATGGACAACGTTTCTCCAGGCCTTCCTGTCCTCTACCATCTTCTGGAGTCCATTTAAGCTCACGCCTACTGCTTCAGTGACTCCATCCAGCCACCTCCTTCTCTGTCGTCCCCTTCTTCTCTTGCCCTCCATCTTTCCTAGCATTAGGCTCTTCTCCAGTGAGTCCTTCCTTCTCATTAGGTGGCCAAAGTATTTGAGTTTCAGCTTCAGGATCTGGCCTTCTAAAGAGCAGTCAGGGTTGATCTCCTCTAGGACTGACCGGTTTGAACGCCTTGCAGTCCAGGGGACTCGCAGGAGTCTTCTCCAGCACCAGAGTTCAAAGGCCTCCATTCTTTGGCGCTCAGCCTTTTTTATGGCCCAAGGATTCTACAAATAATTTTTAAATTTAAAACTAAACCCTTTGAATGGGACACAAAAGGCCTATACTAGCAGGATAGTTCCTTGTTTATTAAATGCCCCATATTCTGTCTAAGCAGGTGTGACCATCCCATCCCATTCCTTGAATATTGCTCTTATCCATTCCATCATCCCACCATTTCTCTTGTCTTTCAAGCAAACTGTGAACAGCTATTAAAAATGGTGTGGAATTGTCAGCTCACAAACAAGGACTTGAAAAGACATTCCATTGCAACTTGTTCCAAAGCTGAATTTCAGCAAAGACATTGTAATCTTTTAATGGAATTGAGCCATTGATTGAATGGCAAAGAAAACGCGGCAGGGAGCCTCAGACCATTAATTCAGAAGAGGTGTCAGAATAACAGGTTGGATCTTAGGCAAATGAATCTCCAAGGGAAACGGCTGTTTTAGTACATCCATTTAATTGAGGAGATAACAGCAAATTCATCTATGCAAATTTATATAGATATAAATTCCTTTTATATGGTGTTACCCGTTTAAGATCCAGGGAGTTTGAAAAAACCACATCTTCTAGAGAGGCTGTGCATTTTTTTTTCCCTTTGGGGGAGACTTTTAAATTTGCACATGTTGGCACTAAAATCTGTTTGTGTGAATGATCTGCCTTTGTTCTGTTGAGGAGAATGCTGACTTCATAGGAAGAGATGACACTAAAAACTCTGTTGGCTGTCATGGAGAATCTAATACGATGCCTAACTTAAAGGAACTGTATACAGTTTATGGAACAAAAACATATCCATGCAAAGTACCAACTTGTATTTTTGTAGAAATATTTCACAATGCTTTATAGTAGAGATCCCCAATCTTTTGGGCACCAGGGACCGGTTCCATGGAGAGAGGTTTTTCCGTGGACCGGACGGTACGTGGTTTTGTGTGCTGCATGCATTTCACAGATGGGGCTTTGCTTGTTTGTGTGGCCTGGTTGCTGGCATGCCGTGGCCCAATACTGGTCCACAGACTGGGGGTTGGGGACCCCTGTTTTATAGCATACTTAAAGGGAAAAAAACAGTTGAGTACAGAATGCAATATTCAATAGGAGATAAGTGTGAAAACCTGGGATTCGGTTTGTTTATGCACATTCTACCATATGGTTAGATGCTTTAAACGTGCCCCATAGCTCAACCCTCTTGAGATGTCCATCACACTCCAAATGATGGCTTTTATTTCTCAATATGTATATTTAGGATTGTAACTCAAGAAATTCATCCAACCCTCGTTACCATGGGAGGATTTTCAATCTTCCCCATCCTGGCACTCTCCAGATATCCTATAAACAGAAAAGCCAGAATTCTCACCCAGGATGGGACTTCCAAACCTGTTTTAAAAGGAGATGTACTCTGGGGCCTTTCTCCACTTGCTTTTAGCTTTTTTTCCTGCAATATCTTTCCATGACGTTGTCCTGACCTGAATTAGAATTAAGCCACTCTTAGCTGTACCAGAGTTAAAGTCATGTTCTTCCCAACACACATGTGCATACTTTAATTGTTACAATGTTCAAGGGTAATAAACCCATTACTTTGAAGAGAAGTTAGAAGATTGCAGTGACTTGAAACAAAGGCATTGCAATAGGAAGAGGGTTGGTAATGGCGATAGTTAATTGCAGGCTGGTGTAATTTTCTGTCAGCTCAAGGATGTACGGACAGCAGCCCAGCAGTGTTCATCACTATGACTTGGTGCAGAGCCCTTGCCTCACCCTTGAGAGTTCCATCTGCAGCCTTTAATTGTAAGGAAGTAGAATCAGGGATGGGATCTTTCTCTGCCCAGCATCTTGGATAACTGTTGCAAGTCCCAACAGAGAGTAGAAAATCAGATTTCTCTAACTCTGAATTGATATCTGCCTGTTAGTGCAGATGCTTCATAGCCAAAATTATTGTTGCACTCTTTTGACTGAAGCTTCATTACTCATTGCAGTGATCTCATGTGGGAACCCTGGGACACCCAGCAACTCAAGGGTATTATTCAATGACGGCCTGGTGTTCTCCAGCTCCATCATATACAAGTGTCGGGATGGCTATTATTCCACAGGTGTGCTCAGCAGGCATTGTACTGTCAATGGAACCTGGACCGGGAGTACCCCAGAATGCACAGGTGAGTTGGTCAAAGGAAGATGTTAGCAATGACACTCTACCCTCCATTTTCATGAAGCCCATCTATAGGTACAAAGTGGCAGTAGAGACACTTGAAGAATCTTTCTTAGAAATCTGGATTACAAATTCTAGAAGTGTGAAACTGGAAAAGGGATCCAGTTGGGCAAATAGAGAAGCTGTGCTAATGGCATGGCATCAAATAATTTGAGAATTATGGGTATATAATAGCCATTTCTTGCCTTATAGTATTTAAGGACGGCAGATGAATTCCTCTGTGCATTTTCAGCAAGTTCCCATGGAGCTTCCAGCTGACAGCAGAATGATAAACTGTCCTCAATTATTTGATTCTTGTGGCCATATATGTTCCATGAAAAGGTTCTTGAGGCTTTTGACATATCCCATGATGTTAGCTTACTGATAATTGTGTTTTAGTTGGTATTATGATCATATGCTAAGTGCTCTTTCATGACCACCAGACATTATTGAATGTATCCCTGGATCATCTGCATAGAATAGAACAGAAATATCTCTTCAGGGAAAGAAAGTCTACATAGTGGAGGGAGTGAAATGAATGTAATGAAATTATATTATGAAATTAATGTAATAGTTGAATAGGAGAAGGATTAATGTGCAGCTTTGCTTAATACTTTTCTTGGTTTCAGTAACATTGGATAAGATGGCCCTGGTGGCTACAACTGTCTTTGAGTAATATGCCTTTTTGCAGCATAGATATTAGATAAAGTCAACGCTGGTTGGTCAAGGAAGCTTCTAACTTCTCGCATAATTTAACTGAGGAGATAGCATCAAATGCTGCTTTGAAATCTCTAAAAGCAACATAAAGAGAGGTTGTGTTGCAGGAGAAGTATTTGTCTAATGCGGTGCTCAAATGTAAGGCACTGATCAATAGTGGATCAACTAGCCTGCCCTTTTGTCAGCAAGTTTTCTTGTTCTAGCCAGTCCTGAAAATTCCATTGTAGATGTCCTGCATCAACTGTGTTAAGAGGGCTAATAGGTCTATAATTAACAAGATAATCTGTTTTCCCCTTTTAACCGGAATTGAATTTTTTTCACGGAGGAGATAACCACTCACAGATCAGAATTATGAAGGAATTTCTGTGTTTTTTAACTCCTGTAAATCACAGTAGAAATCACGAAGCCCTTGGCCTAATTTTGCAGGTAGCAAATAGACTTGCAATATTTCCATTTGGAAAGGGACCTGATACACACCTAGCCATCACACTGTTTAGGAATAAGATGGCTAATTACTTCCTGCTGTCATTAAGCTTCGCCATGGGAGAATAATGTCTTGAACTTGAGGGCTGTTGTAAGAATTTCCTTTCAAAACAATACTGTTGTTTTGTTTGCCAGCAACTATTTCTGCAACCTTGCCTTTGAGATCTGCAGCTGATCTTCCTTTTCTCTTTTTCCAAGTGATAAACTGTGGGGACCCTGGCGTGCCAGCCAATGGCATCCGAATGGGCAATGACTTCACCTATAATAAGACTGTCACATTTCAGTGCATGCCAGGTTACATGATGGAATCAGAAAGAGCTTCTACGTTAACTTGCACTAAGGACCGGACCTGGAATGGGACAAAACCTGTCTGCAAAGGTAAGGCCAATTTAATCACCCATTAAAGCACATGTGGGATTTCTCTATAGTCTACACCTGTGTTTCTCAACCTTAGTGACTTGAAGAAGTGTGGCTGGGGAATTCTGGGAGTTGAAGTCCAAAGGTCATAAAGGGACCACAGTTGCCCATCCCTGGTCTAGAGGAATTTTTCCCAGCCAGGTAGTCTCCAGATAAGAATAAGGATAAGGATGATAAGGATGATTAGGATGATAAGGATAAGTCACAAAATCCAGATGGAGATTTTTTTTTCTCCTCACTCCCTCACTTTTTCACTTGGTTTAAGGAGAATTAGTCTTAGAAAGGACAGCTTGGAGAATGTCTCATAGGCAGGATATGCATACCTGCACTAGGTGAGCAAGCAAAGGAGGGCTGTGTATGTGTATCCTGTCTTTCACTGTTGTGTAATTGCTCCAGTACAGTTTTCCATGCTTCCGTCCAAGATCTCAAAAGAATGCATTATATTACTGCTGGAAGGGTGGGAGAGTTTTGTTTTTAAGAAATTGTAGTAGAAACCTTTCTTCCCCTTGAAAAATCTGATAAAAACTACCCACCAATTTCTTTAGCCACAAGGTTGTTTTTTTTTAAAGAATCCTGAATGCCCAATTCTGTTCATGCTCCCATTATCAGTGGTGGGATTCAAATATGTCAACAACCGGTTCTCTGTGTGGATGCCGCTTCCGGAAGTCCATTCTGCGCCTGGGCAACAAAAAATTAGCCACCGGTTTTGCCGAACTGGTGCGAACTGGCTGAATCCCACCACTGCACATTATTCTGAATCCATGTGGTCAATGAAAAAGCCAGAAAGGATTGGTGTCAAGAATAATCTGAGACTTTCTGAAGAAATTTGGATTAGAGATGGATTCAGAAGCCATATATATTCAGAAGCCATATTCAATCTTGGTTTCACATGAAAGCACATGGCTTCTAAAGAGTCTATAAGATCATCCTGTCTAGTGATGTGCATAGTGTTAATGTCCTTCATGCCAGTATTTCTGATTGGCTGTACAAGCATGTTTAAAATTTCCTCTACTTTATGCCTGGGTGGTACAGATGGCCAATTTGCTATACAGTTACTTGCATGCTGTGGCCTTATTTAATTACCATCTGTATTTCGGCAACATTTATTTATGTCTTTCCCCAAATAAGAAGAGGGCAACATCTGTGAATTCTAGCCCATTGAAGAAGGAGATTTGCAGCAATGACAACAACATCCTACAACATGTAGAGATCACATTCACGAGATAATGATAGAAACCCTGGAACATGAATGCTAACCTTCTGGGTCTCTTGTTGAGTTCAGTGTGACTTTTTCTCCCTAGCTATCCTCTGCAAATCTCCACAAATTGTTCCCAATGGAAGAGTCATGGGCTCAGATTTCAGTTGGGGCTCAAGTATCAGTTACACCTGTCTGGAAGGCTATCAGCTCTCCTTAGCTGCTGTTTTGACCTGCGAAGGAAACGGATCATGGAATGGAGAAATCCCACAGTGTTTTCGTAAGTAGACAGATCCAGTTGAACAAAGCATGAAGTCAGAAGTAGAGTAGCTGGGACTTGTTCTGTTATAAAGACATATCCCTCACAAACTCTTGTTTATCTGACTGGTCAAAAGCTAGGATTCAGACTTTAGAGGGAACCCATCAAAAAAGCTGCTCTGCCATTATAGCTAGAGACTAGTTTAAAAAAGAACAACAAAGAGGTAGGGGGGCATCATGCTGCTTGTCTGAACAATGCTTGAACCAGAAGAATCATAAGAAGGATTACCTGCTCCCTGAGGGCCAGGTGAAAACACTTGGAAGAAAAGTTTTCTGGTTTAGTTATTCCATTTTTACACAATCCTCTCATAGGATAAGAATTTCAATTGCACAAGGCAGTTGCATTACATTCCACTAAAATGCTTACCCTAGTCCCACATCTCTTCTGATTCTTAAGGGCCTCCAGTTGCAATCTTTAATTAAAACACTTCCAAAGTCCTTCTCTATATCCAACTCTCTTCTTGAACCAGGCAAAAAGGCTTGAAGATAGATTGAGCCCGTTTTCAAACTCAGCATAAGAGCTAAGTTCTGCTGGCAAATTTGCGGAAGTTATAGGTTCTTCATAACCTTCCACGATAGTTGTGAGAAACCTCCTCTTCAGGTTTTTCGTTACCACACGTTAATTCCCTTTCACAAGTCAAGCCTCAAAATAGCCTTCCCTTCGATCGGACGTTAACACACCTTAAAAACCCCGTCACGACCACACGATTCTACGAAAAAAAGGGGGTGGGTCTGTAAACCGAGAACATGAGTTTTTGTCTGTCATTTCTTGTTCCACCTGCTGCAGAAGAAACAGCCTTTCCTGTGCGATGCACGGCCACATGGTGCTTTGCCTTTACACAGCGGAAGATCTGTTTTTGAATTCAAGCAAAAGCAAGCAAGAAAATTGAAGCTAGCCTTCTGTTCTCCCTCATCCAGTCTGCCAGGAGAGAGTAGGAAGATGGAAATAGATTCAACATTCACTGGCCATGAGACACAGCATGCAGAAAGAAGCTAGCCACTCTTTTCTGCTAGCCAAGTTACAAATGTCCTCTAAACATAGCACATGTAGGTACCAGAGTCCCATGGATAGATTTCTAGGTGCCAGTCAGGGTCCATTTTTACTTTTCTAACTTTTATTATTCTAATTTTAAACAAAATTTAAGTGTGAACTCCAGACTCAGTCTTTATTTCCAAAACTGACCTTGGGTTCTGTCAACTGTCTGGCTAGCGAATTCAACACTGAGCGATCTTTACAACTTTGAAATGCCATAAAAGATAAATTTTATTGAATACACATCTCAGTACTGAAGAAGCAAATTGAACTCTAGTTTTCCCACGCAAAAATCTGGTTAGTTGACAATAGCTTTTCGTAACGTCCACCCACCAAGTGTCCACATTGCCCAATCACATTTCTTCAGTTTGTTATAGGAATAGTCCACTTCTCTGTACCAGACATCTCTTTTTGTGACCTTGGGTCTCATGGTCTATGGACAGCTTCTTGAAACTCCTGTTTCCTTCCCAGACCTTCCCTCCCCACTGTTTCTATGGCAAGTTGAGTAGCGACAGAGGTTAGCAAGCATCTTAGCAATTCAACCTTGATATATGGCATTTAGATCCTCAAAAATTGTCTCGTATGTATTCTAATTTACAACCTAAGTGTTGGAGATGTGGAAATTTAGATGCAACTTATTTTCATGTGTGGTGGACTTGTAGGGCGGTTAAAGCATTTTGGATAAAGATTTGGTGGAACATTCAAAATGTCTTTAAGAAAAAGATAAAGTTTAAGCCTCAGTTATTTTTG
>NW_015388407.1:63636-94508 GCF_001527695.2 Protobothrops mucrosquamatus
AATATAATTTAAGACAGAGTATAATTATTGTATTGTAAACCCTGTGTGTAGCTCTGGGAAGTCGGGGGGGAAGGGAGGGGGGTGGGAAAGGGTGGGGCTTGAGGGAGGTGGGGAGATATATTGTAAAAATTTTCAATAAAAAAAAATAAAAAAAAATCACAGGTATTTTTAGAAGATCACAACCATGGTTGACTTTAGCTCTTCATTTTCTTTATGGGTCTATCCACTGAGCTGAGAAAAAAGACAAAAGCAAACTGAGATATAAACGCATCAGTTTGCATTCCAAAACATTGGAATTTTTTTGATTAACCACCCCCATTGTGACAGTTCATGGTTAGCATTTTCCTTGTAAAGAGGAAAAATTCCCCATGATTCAGTTTATTAGTGGAGACCCCACAATCTGCTTCAGCTAAGCTTATCGGAACAGGACTGGGGACAGATCATCAGGTTCTGCCCACTGAAGTAGGATACAAACAACCTTTTTATAGTGGTTTAATAAATGCTGACCCAGTAATTTTCTGCTTTTGGTGAAATAAGAGGAGGAATAAAATGGAGATTGGCACATTTTTGGACATTTTTGTGGTTAGTTACTGTACTTTCTGGTTCCCATTTCAAAATATCAGTGCGGATTTAAGATAAATTATGACCCAGAAGCTACAAAAGCAAGCAATTTAGGAAGTTTACTTGAGTTCAGGAGTCTTGATAGTTTAGAGGTCTTGGTTCAGGTCTTTGTTTTACTTCTTCTTCTTCTGCACACCCAAAACATATTCAAAATGTTATAGTTCCCTGCTGGGCCAAAAGAGTTAGGGATCTTGGCTCACTGGCTGCATGCACCAGACATAGGATGTTACAAGACGTTGGTGTCGTTAGAGATTTTACCCCAATGAAACGTCTTTCACTGAAGTCCATTCTTTTTGCAGCTGTCTTTTGTGGCGATCCAGGAATCCCAGCCGACGGGCGGCGGGAAGATCGAGGTTTTACTTACCGGTCCTCTGTCTCATATTCCTGTCTGCCCCCGTTGGTGCTGGTGGGATCAGCTCGGAGGTTCTGCCAAGCCGATGGAGCATGGAGTGGGACCCAGCCAAGCTGCATTGGTAACAAGATGGGGCTTTATTGGGGGAACAAAATAATAAAAATGCCTCTGCCTTTTCTGGGCGGTGTTAAGGGAATGATTTCCCATTTGGTCTACTCCAGGAAGTTTTCCAACTTTTATATATTAATATTCCCTGGGAAGGTCCCACCAAAATGCTAATCTGATCCAATCCTATTTAATTCCCCAGTTTTCGAATCACAACCACAATTGGGACCAGGATTTTTGTTGCTTAACGAGGTTGTTCAATGAGTCGACCCGATTTTACAACCGTTTTGCCAAAGTTGTTAAAGGAATCATTGTGATTAATAAGAGAAGCATGTGGTCATTAAGTCAATGTGGCTCCCTTCATTGACTTTGCTGCTAGGAAACCAGTTGGGAAGGTTGCAAATGGCGACCAGGTGACCCTGGGATACTGAAAACCATTGTAAATACATGCCAGTTTCCCCTAGTGCCCAAATTTTGTTTACATGACCACGGGAATGCTGCAACAGTCATAAGTGCGAGGACTGGTTACTTTTTCCAATGTCTTTGTAACTTCAAATGGCCACTAAACAAATGGTTGTAAGTCAGGGACTACCTGTAATTGCCTAACCAATTCCACTAAAAGCAGGAGACAGACATTTGATACAAAATATGTTTGAAAGAAAAACTGTGTCACAGAAAGTTGGGTCCAAAGTTTAACTCTGGTTTTGGTTTTTTGTTTTTTTTTAGAGTTTAGACCAGGGAAATTTGGATTTTAAAAAGCCTGCATTTACAGATGAAAACAGGGTGAATTGCATTATTTTTTAAAATTTATACTAGAATTACTGTGCAGCAATGAGAGAAAGATGTGTATAAAGCTTTACAACGTACTTCACAATGCACTGCATAGTTAACCTTACCTTAACCTAACCTTACACACAAATCTCCCAGTCTGATGCTACCGCCTGTACAATAGACTGCACTTTTACGTTTGGAACTTCTTTTAGTACTGTTTTCATTTGGGTGAGTTTTAAATAGGGACAATTTTTAACGATTTTAAAGAGCCACAGCTACCAATATTTGGGTTTTAATTGGTTTTTAGTAGGGGAAATTTTTTGTATGATGTTTTAATACGCTGTGAGCCGCCCTGAGTCCCATGGGGAGAAGGGCGGCATATAAATCCTGTTAAATAAAATAAATAAATAAATAAATTATATTTTTTTCTTAATTACTTGTAGATCCCATTATGGATTTGGTTGCTTCAGATGAGCCAGTACAGTATAAATGACCCCAAAGTCAAGTCTCAGTTATGCTCACAGTTGGGATATGTTGTCAGAATCCAATTATATTTCATTTCTAGTTACCTACTATGGAAAAAAACCCATTTCTGCTCTCTCTGGATTCTGTCATACTACGAAGGGGAAGGGGGATGAGCAGGGGGGTTTTATGGCTCGCACTTCCTTCAGTAAACTACAAAAGGACTGGATGTTGATTCCCATCAAGAGGACTGACCATAACAATATGGCCATTGCCTTTCATCTACTCAGCTCTCTGAAGTCTTCCTTTTGCCGGCAGTGAGGGAAAAGGGGGGAGAACAATGCAACGCCTGGGATCTGGGAAAAGAGAGGATGAGTGATCGTCGCCCGGAAGAACTGTGGGGTGGGGGCTGCTTGGGAACACTTAAAACATTGAAGGGTGGGAGAGAACTCCTCAGATCCTGTCTAGAATGCCTGCAACCATCTTCTCTTAATAAAGATGCCTGTTGGAAGAGATATTCCAAAAGTTCTGTCTTCTTAAGATGTAAAGTGGGGTGGGTCCTTACATATGTAGTGGTCTGGGAGCCTTTGGATGGCTTCTTTCCTTCTGCCACGCTTTGTGTAAACTCATCTCGAGGTTGTGTCTGCTCAACCACCCACTTGCTTTGCTTCAGGTCCCTTCTGAAGACCCACCCAGCAATTCCCTTGAACCAGAAGGGCCGAAATCTTCACCTTTGGGCCATGAAGTGGTCTCAATGAGGCAGAGCAGAGCAGAGTTCTCACACACACACACACCCAAAAAAAATTGATGAAGCACTTACCTCTTTTTTTTCAGATGCAAGTGTTACAACCTGCATGGATCCAGGTGTGCCCCTTTTTGGAATTCAAAACAATTCCCAAGGTTATCAGGTAATATATGACCGTCTCCCCCTCCCCTCCCTCCTTCCTTTTCTCCTTCGCCCTGAACAATCTTCTTTATCTGTATAATATAGCCGAAATTGCTAAATTGTCATCCTTCATCCAGAAACTGAATATATTCATTCTCCTTTTATGCAAAACACAGGCTGTGATGATCTCTCTTTGGAGAGTTGCTATCTCTTGATTAAGCTGTTTTGTGAGGGAGACAATAGGAGGATTTTGCCCGAGGGATCTCTGATTAATTCAGAGGTGGTCCTTGATGATGCTTGTGCTTCTAATGGAGACAGAATCAAACAGACGTCTAGCCTGTATCTTGCCTCCCATAGTAAATAACAAGGCATCTCAAGTGAAGGAAGTCTATCCAGGGAGTCCTAGACTTACAACTGCCACTGAACCCACAATTCCAGTTGTAAGTCAGGGTGGTCCTCTTATGACCAGACCCGATTTTGTGACCTTTTATGTGGCAGTCATTAACTGCTAGCATAAAGTGAATGCCAGGGTCATTAAATGAATACCACATTCATTAAGTGAACCCATTGTTTTCTATAGGAAAGTTGTTGTTGCCAGAAACCAGAAGGAAACACCAGTTTCCTGCAAAAGCATCATAAATTCCAGTATTGTGACTGGGATGCTGCACGCGGCCATCAATTTGGGCTGGCTGCTGAGCAACAAAAATGTCATGTGACCAAGGGCCCAGATATCAGAACTGACACAGATGGCCTCTTTGACCCCTCTTTCAAACCAGCGGTCCTCTCTGTCCAAAATGTGGACTTTGCTGTCTTCGAAAAAGTGGCTTTTAAATGCAGATGGACTGCCAAATCTTGTCCTGGTGGGTTTGTTCTCCTATGTTGTGCCATGCATTTGTGAAGTGGTTGTTTTGTTTCCCCATTGTACAGATCTGCCAATGTCTCACTGCATTGTATTGCATTTACCACATTGCTCAGTTTATGCCTGGGTGTTTTCTCCTTGGGGTGGACAAGCTTCTGCCTTCGTGTATTGTTGGGTATAAAGTGTGCAGATATGTTGTGTTGGCTGAAGACTCTCATGTGAGACATGTGCAGATCTGTACATTGGTGAAACAAAACAACCACTTCATCTGCATTTAAAGGACAAAGGCCACTCGTTTGAAGACAGCAAAGTCCACATTTTGGATAGAGAGGGGTCAAAAGGGGTCAAAGAGGCCATCTGTGTCAAAACTGAACAGCCCTCTCTCAACAGAGGGGGAGGGATACGACATCATCTATCTCCAGTCTACAAGACAGTCCTTTCAGCAGTTCCAAGAAGGCTCCACACACATTTGCACTACTCAGGTGACACTGAGGACACAGACAAACCTCCAAGTGGCCTCAATGACTAAAATAATACAAATAATCAGCTGTCTACAGCCAGTTTGCACCAGTTCGGCAGAACCAGTAGCTAATTTTTTGTTGCCCAAGCCCAGAATGGACTTCCGGAAGCGGCATTCACACAGGTTGTTCACATATTTGAATCCCATTACTGCTACAAGGAATACAAATCCTTCTCATCCTTCTTGGATGAGAACTGAAATGTCTTTAAAAAAAACAATAAAGTCCAGTTGTCTCTTGAAAAAGCACCTTTGGGACAATCATGACCTGGATTACCGAGAATTTCCATAGACATTCCACAGGGCAACACTTTGTTACACATTCCACTAGTTTTTGTGGTTTTGTCAATCACAAACCAACCTTTCAAGTCTGAGTCATTCAAGAGCTGAAGGCGCTTCATCACACTTGCCATAAATCATGTTCAGATCTGGCTTGGTTCCTTTTTCAAGGGCAGGTCTGGAGGGTAACATGTGAGGTTCCACGGGCTCCATCTTTAATTAGATAAGTTGCTTTAACTAGGCGAGTGATTATATTCACGCAACATGCTAACTGTGCATGGTTTCCCATTGCGATAGGTTGGAAGTATCATCTTCTTCAAGTGTCATAAAGGATATTTGCTGCAAGGGTCCACCACCAGAACCTGCCTTCCAAATCTGACATGGAGTGGAATTCAGCCAAACTGCATCCGTAAGTCTTAGCTTCCTTGGTGCTGGCAGAAAAAAGTTGATGCCCTTGAATCTCAACCTTGGACGCTTGAAGATGGGTGGACTTCACCTCCCAGAATCCCCCAGCCGGCATGGCAACTGGGATATTCTGCAAGTTGTAGGCCATACATTTTCAAGTGGCTGAGGTTGAGCATTGCTCTGTGCTAAAATCCAGGTGTGCAGTATATGCCCAGTGCCAGATCTTAATTTTTGAAGCCTGGATAGATAATGTGGAAATCAGAAAATACAAACCAGCCTGCACAGACGAATTCCAGAAAGCAAGGATGAATGCGTGAAGCGTTTGAAGGCGTTGTTTCAGAAAATGCCTCCTTCTGAATCAGGCCAGCTTTTGCCTATAGACAGGCTTCAATCTTCACCCAACCAGCAGCCTTTCCCAACCTGGCGCTCTTCAGGTGAAATACCTGACATTTCCAAATAACACCAGCAATCTGCTGGGAATTCTGCAGGATGTAATCCAAACAGATCTGGAGGATACCATGTTTGGAAAGCTATCTTCCACCCTTTCTTAGGTCTGGTAATGGTGGGTGCATGAGGTGCTTTCTTCTATGTCAGTGGTGGCGAACCTATGGCACACGTGCCAGAGGCGGCACTCAGAGCCCTCTCTGTGGGCACCTGTGCCGTTGCTCCAGCCCCGCCTCCTCCCTCTCCTCACTAGCAGCCCCCCCAGAGGAGAGTCGCCCCTGAGCGTAGCCCGTGCAGAGCAGCACAGCCAAGGACATGGCAGCTGGGCAGCGGGAACAAGACTCCGCTGTCACGCCCCATTGCACGCAGTTGATGCTGTGGGGCATGGGTGGAGGGGGGATGCCAAGGCACTGCTGGGCCGCCTGGGTGATCTGCAGCAGATCACCGTGGAGGCGGTGGATGGCCCCTGTGGGTGGGCGTGGGGTGCGGGGACAGAGTGGGGGTGCGGGGGACGGAGTGGGGGGCGGGGCAGGCCCGGGTTTTGGGCACTCGGTCTCTAAAAGGTTCGCCATCACTGTTCTATGTCTTTGCAGCACACAACTGCAAAGAACCAGATACCCCTGCCCATGCCAACGTGGGCTCTCTGGACCTGCCTTCGCTGGGGTACACCTTGATCTATTCATGCCAGAGTGGCTTTTATCTCACCGGAGGATCAGAGCATCGGACTTGTAAGGCTGATGGTAGCTGGACAGGGAAGCCTCCCATTTGCCTGGGTAAGCAAAAGACAGCTCTATGTCTACTAAACGTCTTATTCTTTCCACTTGAAATCCATCGGCTGCATTTTAGCCATGGGTTTCATGGACAAATCACTCTGTTTCTGTCCCCTGTTCCCCAGACAAAGAGGATTAAAAAACTGCCTTGTTAGCTCAGACCCCAGAGCCCATTTGACTCGCCACTTTTCCCCCCAGTGGGAGCCAGAACGTTAAGGCAAGAGTTCTCTGTGTCTACTAGAGCAAATAAAATTACAATCACAAATCTCCTGGATCACCAAACTAACAAATTTTGTAAGAAGCTGTGGTCTTCCTGTCTCTTGCGTAACAGGAGAACAATTCAAAAAAAGGGCTGCCCAAAGAAATAAGGATATATAGAAGCACAAAATGATACAGCGATCCTTAGTAAGGTGGGTAACTTGAAATGGCTGAGTAAATATAAGTGTACTTTTCAAGTAGACAGCTATTTGAAGTTACAACTGCCAAAACACCTTAGGAAGGTATTTACACGAGCAAGATTCGAACAGCTTGACACAATGGTCAGATATGGGAGATTCCATTCTATACCTTACAATGAGTGTCTCTGCATTTGCGGAGCGGCAGAGGTAGAAGACCTGGCTCACATACTATTTGATTGTTGCATGTACAAGAGGGTGAGAGACAGATACCTCGGTCTATATACCAAACGAATGACTCATTGGGATCCCCATATCAAAACAACTTACCTCATGTGCAGCCAGAACTTGAAAATAACATTTAACACAGCACAGTATTTAAACAAAATGGTTCGGTTGAGATCTGCATATGTGGGACTGATTGGGGTAGATTACAAGGGTTGACTCCAAAATATAATTTTATCATATTTTATCTATATCTTAAATTATTGTACTCTATTTTAATTTCATTTTAGACTGTATTTTATTCAAATTTTATTTTAAGTCGTATTTTATTCTAATTCCATTTTAAATTGTATTTTATCAAATTCCATTTTAAATTGCTTTTATCAAATTTTAGTAATAATTTGTTGCTGGAACTTTGTACTTTGATATGACCCAAGGGCTAATCAATAAAGACTTATTTACTCTTATGATTCTTAACATATGTCTTCCTCTGTCGATGTTAAGCCTTTATATCAAATTGCCACTAGCATATCTTACAGCAGTGGTGGCGAACCTTTTTTAGTAGTTTTCTCGTACTAGTGAAATTGGCCAAAAAGTGACAGGATGAGGAGGGAATTTAACTTCACTCAATTCCAACTAAATATAAATGTGAAATAATTGTAATTGTGGAGAATATAATTATTATAAATTAATATAATGTCTGTGCGTGTTATGTTCTTCTGCTGATCTATTAATAATTAGCATTTGGTAGACCAATGGTGGGGAATGGCACGGGTGCCAGAGGCGGCACTCAGAGCCCTCTCTGTGGGCACGCGCGCCGTCGCCCCAGTCCTAGGCCTTCAGCTGGGTTTTATAAAACCTTTTCGCTTTAGGCCTCTGCTGCCATGTGCAAAAAAAAAAAAAAGATTCAATCAGTCAATTTCAACTTCTCGCGGGGAAAAAAAAGATCTTGCAAAGTTGGAATTGATTGATTGAACTTTTTAGTCCCACCCAGTCTGCCGTTAACACCGCAGCCACGCCCACCCAATTGGCCACACCCAGCCAATGGGCCACACCCACCCGGCACTCGATGATGCATAAGTGGGTTTTGGGTTGCAGTTTGGGCACTCAGTCTCTAAAAGGTTCGCCATTACTGTCTTACAGCTTAAGTAAATAAGGGTATTCTTTTTTCCCCACATTATGAAATCTAAAATTTTTGAATTTCCCCAGTTCAAATATTGAAAAGAAAAAGTGGGGAGATCCCTCTTCACTTTTCTCTCGCAGCATTCATAATTATAGACACCGTAGGAAGAGAGTCTTTTTGGTCTACAGAAGCAAACAAATCAGTCCAGTAACGTTTTTTTTTCTGACGAACATGCTTAACTATGTTGAATTAAAATGATTAAATATTAGCAAGTTTGATCTAGTGGTAAAGGCATCATGAGAGAAATCGGGAGACTCTGAGTTCTAGTCTCACTTAAGGCACAAAAGATGGCCAGGCTTCATATATATATTCAACCTAGGAACTGGAAGGTATGCTCACTGCCTTGAGTTATTTATAAAAAATAACAAAGGGTTAAAAAAATAATTTAAAATGGGGGCAGTTCCAAAGGTAGTGGTGGCATCCACACAATATTATAGCTTGATTAGCTTATTTTTCAGAAAGGAAGTCATTCAATTAATTCATAGTTCCATATATTCTTCCAGAAAGTGGGTTAACTCAGAACTAAGTTGATGAGGGTAAGTGATCATTGTGGCCAGATATTTTATATTCACCTGTTATTAAAGATGTTTATGTCACCTTATTAAGGTATAAACTCTTGCTTTGATCCTCCTTTTAAGCGGATGTCCGACCCAGCAGACGGCCTACGGGGGCTGCAAAGGACCAGCATCTTCCAAAAGTCTCAGGTATCTCTTTTTCCTACCTACCAAATACATAAAAAATACATTAAAAATAAAACAGCATAGCAAATTACTGGGGTTTCAAGGCCTGTAAATATATGAACACACTGTCAATTTTATTAAATGATTAAAAGCTCAAACCATTTTTTAATGGATTTTTAATATTTTTAATGGATGAGACTCTTAATTAATGGCATTTCTTTTGATTGTTTTGAAGCAACAAAGCTTGATTATAAAAAGCATTGAACAAATAAGAATTCTAGGGAATTCTGGGAGTTGAAGTCCACTCATCTTAAAGTTGATACGGTGGAGAAACATTGTTCTGTTTGACTTCTGCACTTGTTCCAAAATCTCCTCCTTGTCTTGTTCTGCCTTGGATTATTTCTAGTTCCTGCTGATGTCTTTGCCAAAAATTCCTTCTGGAAAGGCTCCTATGAATACATGGGCAAAAAGCAGCCAGCCATGCTTTCTGTCACCAGCTTTGATCCAGTCACCAGTAAAGTAAATGCCACTCTGATGGACCACAGTGGTGTGGAGCTGCAAGTCTCTGGTAAGGCAGCCAATTGGGGGTTTTCTGCATTCCTGGTGGGAGAAGGGGAGATGGTGCCGCCTTGATGTCCACCCCACCCACGTCTGCCTGGACAATCAAGCTGAAACACATGTCTAATGTGCAAAGCAAATAAATGATTAAAGACCCTGAGGATACTTCCTAGATAATAATTCTCCACCTGAAATTCTGGGATTGCAGTCATACTAAGGTTAACACAAACTAAGGTTAACATGCTACTATAACCAAACAAATAAGCTATGGTATAGTTTACTGAGATGGGTTATGTATACCAGAAACTACGATGGGTTTTATATAGCACAAACTATGACTCACACTTGAGTTTTCACAATATACCAAACCCGATTGATACAGAAAGGATGTTGAGACCTGGAAAGTGTGTAGAGAAGAGCAGCAAAGATGATAAAGCATCTGGAGGCTAAATCGTATGATGAATGATTGAGGGAATCAGGTATGTCTAGCCTACCAAAGAGAAGGGTTGTTGTTGGTTGCAAAGTTGTGTCCGACCCATTGCGACCCCATGGCAACATTCCTCCAGGCCTTCCTGTCCTCTACCATCTTCTGGAGTCCATTTAAGCTCACGCCTACTGCTTCAGTGACTCCATCCAGCCACCTCATTCTCTGTCATCCCCTTCTTCTATTGCCCTCGATCTTTCCCAGCATTAGGCTCTTCTCCAGTGAGTCCTTCCTTCTCATTAGGTGGCCAAAGTACTTGAGTTTCAACTTCAGGATCTGGCCTTCTAAAGAGCAGTCGGGGTTGATCTCCTCTAGGACTGACCGGTTTGATCGCCTTGCAGTCCAGGGGAAGGGTTAGAGGGGACATGATAGCTGTCTTCCAGTACTTGAAGGGCTATCATAAAGAAGAGGGATTTGACTTATTCTATAGGGCCCCAGAGGGCAGGACACAAAGTAAGGAGTGGAAGCTTGTCAAAGAGAGATACAACCTAGAAGTAAGGAGAAATTTCCTGACAGCAAGAACAATTGATCAAGGGAGTAGCTTGCCTCCTGGGGTTGTGGGCACTCCATCACTGAAGGTTTTCAAAAATAAAGTGGACAACCATTTGACTGGGATGGTATAAGACTTGCTTCTTGAGTAGGGGGTTGGACTAGAAGACCTCTGAGCTTCCTTCCAGCCCTATGATTCTAATTTTATCCTAAACTGACTTTCACAATTCCTGTCTGGATGGTTAGAATCTTTGCATCTTGGGCCTCACCCACTTAATTTTTTTTTTAATCTGCAATTTTAACCATGTTCCCAACTGGAGACAACTCTTTGAAGGCCTTTGCCATCTTCCCTGCATTTTCATTCTGCTGAATAATTTAATGCTACCTGCAGGCTTTGGAAACAACTAAATGCATGTAATACAAAGTTGGATGCAGTCCTGCTCTAACTTCGCAGAGCATCCAAGAACACTGAGATCTTGTCTTCTCAAACTGCAATTAAACTCTCCCTCCCCCCCCCAAAAAAAAATTCTCCAGAGCTTCCTCCTCCTTGACGAAAGGACTGCCTTATCTTCTCTCTCCAGGTATTTACAAAAGAGAAGATGTCCATCTTCTCCTCCAGGTACACCAAATTACAGGACCACTGGAGATCTTCACGAACAAATTCAAGAATGATAAGTGGGCATTGGATGGACACGTAAGTCTTTGCCTTGAAACGTTTCAATGACGAGCAGAGGAATTGGGAACATAACACGGGAGAATGTGGGAGCTATTTGCAATGGTGGTTAGGATCAGCAAAATCTAAGATTAATATTCCCCAACCTGATGCCCTTGGGGTTGTCCCAAAGGTGCTTTTTCAGGAGGCAACAGGACTTTCTTTGAAAATGTTTTGCTTCTCATCCAAGAAGCTTCTTCAGCTCTGACCAGATGGTGGGGAAATCACCTGTACCTATAACTGATTTGTTTTGTTTTGTTTTGCATTTGGGTTTTGCAGTATTTTTTTTTCATTTTCCACTCCAAATGCAGGTCACCCCAGAAGCTTCAAGTGGGACCTTTGTCTACCAAGGGTTTGTCCATGGCAAAGGTTTTGGACAATTTGGTCTCCAAAGACTAGGTAAGATGACTAACTTTACAACTGAAGTTGCCCCAAAACAATAACTTTTAGTAATTTATATAAGCAATGTGGCAACTCTTAAGGTTTTTCATTTATGTTTTAGCGTGTATCAGCTGTTGTATGTAATTATTTTTCATTCAATTATTTTTTTTTTACCTTTTCAGTTTAAATTTTTGTGATCAGGTGAAACTGATGCTTCAACTTGTATTTAAATAAATTCCAAGTTACCATTTCCGGAATTTTGCCAAATTCTATCTGCTCACCATCCCCGTTCAACCGTTAATATAATCATTTTGTCAATGTTATTCACACATATGTAAGGTGGTTCTAAACTATTCGTTGTATGCATAATGTTAAGTGTGAACATATTTTCTTCCTTGTTTGGGGGGGTCTTGAGTTACAAATCAAACAAATAAAAGGAACATTTGTCTATTCGTTCTGGGGGGAAAAAAAACCATAGAAGGCCATTCAAAAGCTAAACTCTAACTTTACATTTTGTTTTGTCTCATAAAAAAAAACCAAAATCTTTCTCCTTGAAGAATGAGAAAAGTGACTGTGACTTAATGGATACGTCTACCAGTATTTTGTCCAGCCTACCGGCTCTCATGTTTTAATTCAACTACTATTCTCATTAACCCCATCAGACATCCAGGAATTAAATCTGAGATTTAAGTATGTTGTTATATTTATATGCAGCAGACAGTTAGAACAATTAGAACAATTAACAGTTAGAACAATTAACCAGTGGAACAACCTGCCTCCAGAAGCGGTGAATGCACCAACACTGGAAGTTTTTAAGAAGAGACTGGACAGCCATTTGTCCGAAATGGTGTAGGGTTTCCTGCCTGAGCAGGGGGTTGGACTAGATGACCTCCAAGGTCCCTTCCAACTTTATCATTATTATTATTATTATTATTACTTGTGTTGAGACAGCCTCTGGCCTCCCCTAGCCAATGGTACTCAGGAGCAGTAATTTAATGGTTTTCCTTTTTCCAGATAGCAGCATCATTGAACGGGACCCTGAATCAACAGGATATCCATTTGCATCCAACAGCAGCTCAGTTGCAGCTGCCATCCTCGTGCCTTTCATTGCCCTGATGATTGCAGGGTTTGTGCTCTATCTCTACAAGCACAGGTGAGATGTTGCAGGTAGAAAAGGCAGGAAATAACCTCTTAGGGCCTCCTAACAAGAATTGTAAGGATATTTAGGGTTTTCTGGTCCCTTGTCCTCTGGATTAAACCACATTTCTCGCAATCCCCATGCAGCATAGCCCTGTCAGGTAGTAAAAGCTACCTATACCTAAAATAGCTATAGTAACAGAATCTTGCAAGTCTGAATGTGCTACCTGTTAATGCTGCTAACATTGGATGTTCTTGCTTTGACAACATATGAAGATGCAGCCTTTTTCTTTCTTATGCTTTACTCTTAGAATTAGATGGTGCTGGGGGAGGAGGCGGAATGTGGTGGGAGTTAGTTAGACATAACAATATTGTGAATTCAGAGCTTGAAATAAGAGATGATAAGAATTGGCCGGGTTGCAGAACAAGAGGGAAAGCCTGCATTTCAAACTAATTGGAGAATGTGATTTATGACTGTTAATTGGAGGAGGGAATGGTGCTTTGATACTATGTGCTCAGGGGAGGGGAATCCAGTTTTTGGCTTCAACTATGTTAGTGCCAAAGCTATGCTATCCCATAAAGATTCTTTAAGGTAAACAATGCCTTGAAGTTCTTTGAAGAGTTTCATCTGTTGGAACAATGACACACCTTTCTTTCCACTTTTCTCTCTATGGGAATTGGAGGGATGGGGGACTTGGAATACTGCATCCAGTTTTGGTCACCATGATATGAAAAAGATGTTGAGACTCTAGAAAGAGTGCATAAGATGAGCAACAAAGATGATTAGGGGACTGGAGGATAAAACATAGGAAGAACAGTTGCAGAAATTGGGTATGTCTAATATAAGAAAAAGAAGGCCTGGGGGTGACATGATAGCAGTGTTCCAATAAGGGGCTGCCACAAAGAAGAGGGAGTCAACCTATTTTCCAAGCCAGCAAAGGCAGAACAAAAAGCAATGGATGGAAACTAACCCAGGAGAGAACCAACCTAGGAGAAATTTCCTGACAGTTAGAACAAATTCATCAATGGAATGACTTGCCTCCCGAAGTTGTGGGTGTTGTGGAGGTTTTTAAGAAAAGATTGGACAATCATTTGTCTGAAATGGTATAGGGTTTCCTGCCTGAGAAGGGGGTTGGACTAGATCTCCAATTTCCCTTCCAATTCTGTTACTCTGTTATTCTGTCTTAGGGCATTTCTGCAAATGCCCATGGTCAAGTTTAGTTGATCTGATTATTGCCTTGATTGTGAACCTTCTTTCTGTCCTTCAAGGACACCCTCTTTATTCACTACATTAGTACTGAAAGCTGCCATGGGAAATAGTACCCATTTCTTTCATACTTTCTAGGAGCCAACCACCTTTGTACCTCTTGTCATGGTTCCGCTAGATAAAACTCTTCAAAAGAACTTCGAGGCATTGTTTACCTTAAAGAATATTTTATTCGAGAAACAAAGTATCGGCACTACATAGTTGAAACCAGAAACTAAATTTCTCTCCCCTGGATACAAAGTAACAAAGTGCAAATCCCTCCTCCAATTAGCTGTCATAAATCACATTCCCCAATTAGCTTGAAGCGTGGGCTTTCTCCCCAGCTCTCCAGCCCGCCAAAACTCTATCAACTGTGGGCCCAATGTCCTTGGGTTCCCACAGCTAGGTTATTATTGTTATGACTAGCTGGACTCTCATCCCTATTCCCCTTCCCAGCAGCAACTAATTCTAAAAGCAATAGAGAAAAATGACTGCATTTCCATCTGTTGTCAAAGCAAGAACATCCGATGTTAGCAGCATTGACACCTCTCCAGCTAGAAATTTCCTAGAACTAAGGAGTAATTTCTTAACAGTGAGAACAATTAACCGGTGGAACGGCTTGCCTGCAGAAATTGTGGGTGCCCCAATGCTGGAGGCTTTTAAGAAGAGACTGGACATCTACTTGTGTGAAATGGCATAGGGTCTCCTGCTATGGGAGCATGGGACATTGGACTAGAAGACCTATAAGGTCCCTTCCAATTGTTAATTAGTAGATGAATATACTGTGTAGCAGAGCTAGGCTACTGCCAAAGTTAAATTGCACTTTGGGGACCTTCATTTCAATTAATTTGAACAAGAGAGGGAGAAGACACAAACAGAATGTTTACAGATTTTAATGCATTGTAGTTTCTTTGTGTACCTGTCCTGTAGAGCCCCTCCCCTATGACATCTTTGTCCTCTCTGAAACAGAAGGAGACCGAAGGTGCCGTTCAATGGCTATGCCGGCCATGAAAACACCAATGTCCGAGGAACATTTGAAAACCCAATGTATGACCGCAATTTGCAGCCAACAGACATCATGGCCAATGAGGCAGAGTTTACCGTCAGCACTGTGTGTACTGCAGTATAGCACTTACAATTCTGTGTGCAGTAAGTATCACACTCCTATACAAACCTCCCACATATGCTTTTCAGCTACTACCGGGACCCATCAAATTATCATTAGCCTAGCATTTAATTTGAAAAGGGTTGGCTAATAATAATCACTATTATTCACATCTTAGTAAGAGAAAATGACTGTCACCGCTGCAGTGATCATTTCTGACCATAAGAAAGCTGAAACATTATTCAGATCCAAGCTTTGGAGATATTTTTTTTTAATTATCAGCAATATTTTGTAAGATAGGACAGCTTAAAGAATAATATACTGTACATCATCCATCCACCCACATATCCACCTGTCCATCCAGCCATCCATCTCTCTTTATTCTCTGAAGTTTTTTATTTGGACATTTTCCAAGCTCAACTGTGAGATTTTTTTTTGCATACTCAAAAAGTCCTTTCTTTTCCCAAATAGTCTATCTAGGAAGCGTTTGGTTAGGAAATTTATCTTGCTGGAGAACACTTTTTGGTTCTTCCTAATTATGATCCATATACAAGTCGTGTATATGTTCCCACAACTTGCTTAAATTACTAAATTAACACATTATCTGTGAAGGCACTACACTAAGCCATAAATCAGCCAAATGATATTTTAAGGTACAAAAAAACAAACCAAGGTTAAAAATAACCAGATTCATCATACTGTGTCAATCAACGATTCAGTTTGTAACAACTTGCCAAGTTGAATCCATGTTGACCTTGATTAGTTTCTTCAGGGCTTAGCACATTTTGCAGATCCTGCCTCTTTGATTAACTTATGGTTTAATATGTTCTACCAACCCAGAAAATGGCTTAAATCAATAAACACATTAAGGGTGATGCAGAATTACACAGCCAGCATGTCTAGACAGTAACTGAAGAGTTTTATATTTCTTCAGGATATCCATCCATCCATCCATCTTTTAAAAAATAAAAACACAACATAAGTTACATTTAAAGTAACTTAACGGAAACAGCGGTTCATTCAAGTCAAAGCTGCTTTGTGATAGAAACCAATTTCTCCCTCCCCCTCCCCCTCTGTGTGTATGTATGTGTGTCCCTTCTCTTCTTTGTGCAGCCTTCTCCAGAGACGGGAATCTCACCAGTGCCCAATGATCCTCCTGGCTCATCTTCGCCCATGATCTTCTCACCCAGAAACGTTGGGATTGTGGAGTTGATATGGTGCCTTTGAGCTGATCCAGAGAGAGACAGAGAGAGAGAGACTGCCTTGCTGTTTGTCACTGCTCTGCATCTTCATTGCCCATCGTCCTGCCCTCCTGCAACTGATAATCAGATCTACCAAAGCATCCACCCCAGCCCTTGTGCCAAGAGCCCAAGATGTGGAAATCTTCCCTCTTCCCTCTACTCCAGAGATGCTCCTCCCCATCCTTGAGCCTTTTTCTATCAGTTCCTGGCCAACCTTTGGACTGGCTGACTGCTGCTCAAAGACCATTGATTGTCCCACTGTTTGCCTGTGGTCGATAAACACCTTTCTGGGGGACGCTTCAAGGCAGTCTAAGAAAACCCACACGCCCTGGCTGCCAGAAGAAGCTACACAAGAGGAAGCAGGCACATGCTGGTTGAGGAGACCTGTAGATGCAGAGAACCTGGGCTAAATGTATCCAGCGTATCCAACTCATACAGCAAGTTTAGCATCTGGAGAAATGCTCCTTAGATATATGTTGGTTCTCCTCCTCTCCCTTCCCCACCCTTATATATTTATTTCATATTAATATTCTAGGGCAAGAATGTCATGTTTCTGACCATCCTTGCAATCCTCTGAGAAGGCTTCCATTCCTACCCTCCAAGTTGCATATTTTTTTTTAGAGCATTTGCTTCTTAGGTTTTTTAAAACTGGCAACCCTTCCCGTCCCCAATTCCAATGATTAGATCAACTCAGGACCACTTCTTTCAGACTAAATGGTCATCTTTGCTTAGTTGATCCAGGGAAAATACAGAACTTCCTAAGTAGTACAGTTCTTGGCATAAGAAATGGGCCTTCCCCTTTACAGAATTGGGAGAATCCAATTATTGCTATCTCTGTCCCAGCCCATGCATTTCTTGGAGGTCTGCTACAATTTGTCAGCCACTGATCTGCAGTATTTTCTTTCGGGGGGGGGGGGGGAGTAGCATCCCAGCCTAGTGTTTTCATTGCTTTGTGCAATGCTCTTTGGACCTGAGCATCATGAGGATCAGGGACACTTATTCTGTGTCTGTGGACATCACAAATATCCGATGTGACTAATTTATTTTTCTGATTTGTATATATTTCTATATTTCTAAGAAGTCAAGTGCCATCCTAGAAGGTTCAATTCACTTGATGCTCTAGTTTTTGAAATAAAATGGCCGATAACTTTCCCCGCTGCATTATCACATGCTTTCACTTACCTGTTCTGCTTCATCCTTGGCTATATAAACCCACTGCAGGGCTAAACGGACAACTCACCTGTTAGAGAAAGACGAGGTACGGACCTCATTCAGCTATCCCCATCTATTGTTATGAGGATCTTGCAATACTGTTCTGATTAATCTAGGCCTGACATCCAGGGATTTCTCTTGCCTGGTTCTCCTCATGAGACTGCCTTATACCAGTCTTCTTATCTACTGCAGCATTATCTACACCAGTGGCAACAGAAAGGAGCCGGGACTGCCTATGGTCAACCAGCTGCAGGTAATTCATTATCAGGCATTGACCACCATTTCATGTTCTTCAAGATGCCAAGGATGGAGCCTAAGAAATTTTGCACACAAAGTAAAGTCTTATGACCTTTCCCCAATAGCCTGAAAGAAAGTCTCATCTCAGGCTACCTAAGAGTTTTCAAATACAGTCAACAATGCTGCCAACCCTTGACTCTTGACTTCCATCCCATCCCACTGCAAAGATGAGCACAATCTATGCCATGACATCATTGCCCCAAGTCCTTCGCTGCGGCGGAGAAGGGGACAGCACAGCATAATGGGATCAAGAGCAGCATGAACTCAGACATTGCAAAGAACAGGGATCCAGGCCTACACACCAGCAGTGGCCTCACGTCGCTTCTACCATCTAGTCGAGCTTTCAGTATCTAGAGAATATGAAGGAACCCGGGACAGGTTTAAGGCTGACACCCATGTCCCAAAGCTGCTTTTTCCAAAAGGCAACTGGACTTTCTTGGGTTTTTTTTGTTTTTTGTTTTCTTTGAACATTTCATTTCTCATCCAAGAATAGAAAAGAAGTGAAACATTCAAAGAAAAAAAAAACCAAGAAATTCTAATTGCCTTTTGGAAAAAGCATCTTTGGGACAAACCATGTCCTGGATGATTGAAAATTTCCATAGACTGACACCCATGGTACAACTGAAGTGCATTGGGAACAGGAGAGGAATTCTTTCTTGCCCAACTCATTGAGTATGTATCTGCAATTTTAAATATATCCCAGCCAGGTTAACTGTTATGGTTCCGGCTAATGAAACACTTCAAAGAACTTCCAGGCATTGATTTTCCTAAAAGTCATTTATTGTTACAAAATGTCGGCATGGCATAACGAAGGTATGCTAAGATCTAAATTCTCTTCTTCTGAGCAGTTAAATTATCAGCATGTTCCCTCCCTAAATTAGCTGTCATATATCACGTGATCCAATTAGTGTGAAAGTCAAAGGTTCCCTTCCTCTCTCTTTCCAGGGCTTTTCCCTCCTCCCTCTTCTGCTCTGCATTAACTCTAAAATTACCAGACAATTCTGCATATTGTCAAAGCAAGAATATACAGTATTTGCAGCGTTGACATTAACTACAGCAGTGAATAAAAGAGTCAAGATTAGGGCAGCCTGGAAGCTGCTTCTACCTGGTATAATTTTACCAAATAGTTATTCCCCATGGAAGTGGAGTGAGCATCCTGGCCCAAGGCACTTTCACGATGCTCCTCCATCATTTCCATATAAGAATGATCGCTCTGAGAAACTAGTTTGAAAGATATTCCTACATCCTCTAGCTAGTTCACTCTGTGGCTGGGAAAACCAGCAACTTCCGGGAAGTGAGTGCGAGAAAAGAATCCAGCATCACGCAGGTTGTCGAGTTCAGGCTTCTCCAAACCTGTGTCCTCTAAATTGGTTGGGAGTTGCAAGCCAAATACTTGCACGATACAAATTAGGAAAGGTGGTTGAAGCTATTGTAACTCAAAAGGACCTGGAGAAAATGCATCCTAGAAACCCAGTGCTAAAATCATAAAATTTCATTTCACTTTTTGTTTCGTCTCTCTTACTTCTATCCAATATTCTTTTTTCTCTGTTCAACTGTTTATTCATTCTCTCTCTCTCTCTCTCTCTCTCTCTCTCTCTCTCTCTCTCTCTCTCTCTCTCTCTCTCTCTCTCTCTCTCTCTGTGTGTGTGTGTGTGTGTAGAAAGATGAGGAATTGCCGATACCCAAAAAGAAAGAGGAATGATATTCTTCGGAATATCTTCCTGGAGAGTTTGAAGGCCAGCTTAATGCATATGTATTCTGTTGTTCCTCATTAACTGATCAGTTCTGTTCACATAAAAGGTGAGAGTAAGGAGGAGGCACTCGTTTTCATGATTAACAAGGTTTAATATCTCCCTGTTTAGGAAAAAAAAAGCTGGATTTTTCTTCTTGTCCTGCCTTACAATCTTGGAACATCTGTTCTTCCCAGCCTTTTCCAGCAGCAGGTCTGAGCTATCTTGTTGAACGGAGTGTCTTGCATAAAAGGTGGAAGATGTTAGGTTTCTTTGTCACCTTTTCTTCTTAGTCAAATGATTTGACAAAACCCGGGCATTAAATAAGAAGTCATTACACTCATGCATCAATAAGGGCAAGTTCTTAGCTCAGAAATCCATGGTGCTCTCTGAGCTTGGGTGGTTTTTTGCAGATGTTTCATCACCCCAACTCAATCAGTTACCTAGTTTGGGTATCAAAACTTCTGCAAGAAACAAACCAAGCTCAGAGAACACCAAGGATGCTGAGCTACAAGTAGTCTATTGGCAATATGATATTAATAACTATCCACTTGACCTTAAAAACCCCATCTTGATCCTGCTGAATTTTCTAGGCCTTCATAAACAAATTTGCAATGTTCACACTAAGGGTTTAGACCACTCTTCCGTGCAACTGGAGGGCACTAGACTGAGGATGAGACAGATGTAAATGGATGGATTTTCAACGCAGCTACAGATGGAACGAGCGGGATTCTTTCTCCGGGGGAATGCCATAGCGTATATAATTTTTGATATTCAGAGAACAGCTTATCTCACCCAGCATCCTGATTCGACAAGACAGGGAAAGTGTCCAAAACTGGGCTTCAAACATTCTTTCCAACCCTTTTACCAGCAGCTGCCATAAGGAATGTGTCTCCATTTGTTTTGGTGCACTAAAATTAATGTTCATGTCTCAGTCACGTGGGGGTTTCGGTTCTGTGTTGCCTCTATGATGCTGTGTATGTGTGCAGTGGGAAACACTTTATCTGTCCTGTTCTGAGCCATAGCACAGCACTGGAGGGTGACAAATGGAGCAATCAGTGGCATTTCAGTGGCCCAGCCACCTTTTCCAGAGTGATACAGCAATGAAATTTTGGGGTATTATTTTTTTCACAGCCTCGCTTCATGCCCTAGTTCAGGGGTAGGCAACCTTGGCTCTTTTATGGCTCGTGGACTTCAACTCCCAGAATTCCTGAGACAGCATGAGGGAACTATGGCCCCTTCATGACTTGCGGACTTCAACTCCCAGAATTCCTGAGCCAGCATGGCTCAGCTTGGAAACCTCTCCCTTTCTCCTCAGCATGGCTGGCTCAGGAATTCTGGGAGTTGAAGTCCACAAGTCATAAAAGAGCCAAGGTTGCCTACCCCTGCCCTAGTTCATTTGCCAGCTCAGGTTTCCTTTTGTCACCTTTCCCTCCACATATTTTCAGGTAGTCCTTGACTTATGACTACCATTAAGCCCAAAATTTCTGTCGCTGAGAAATTTGTTAAGTGAATCATTGCAGATGTCAAGTTAGCAACACGGTTGTTAAGAGAATCTGGCTTCCCCTCTCACTTGGCTTGTCAGAAGGGTGCACAAGGGGATCACATGACCCCAAGACACCGCAACCATCATAAACATGAACCCGTTGTCAATGTCATGTAAATCACATGACCATGGGGATGCTACAATGTTACATCAGTGTGAAAAATGATCATAAAGTCACTTTTTTCAGTGCCATTGTAACTTTGAACATTCACTAAATGAATTATTGTAAGGACTATCTGTGTTTAATACATCACTTGGCTGCCTGGCCCCTATGGAACTATAGTTCTACTTTGGAAGAGTTTTTCTGAATGTGGACAGACAGGCAGATTACAGTCCTCACCCTTTACCACAATTTCTTTCCAACATGCAGCTGTATTGAAAATTTTTCAGCTCTGCCCAAACAAAAAAAGTCTATATCATTTTTGGAAACACCAGAGGTTAATGTGAATAATCCAAAGGATATGTTCATGATTGCCCAACATTTAAGGGGAAAAAATGTTCTGGTACGTACGAGAAAGTCATCCTTTTTCTCCAGCTGCTTCCCACTGCTTCCATTTTCCTGACGTTCAATTCATTTCAGATTTTCAGCACGTTTTTTTCCGCGTTGCCAACCATTGGATCTAGAGGTGTTTTCTGAAAGGAGAATGCATGATCAGTTTTGTAGATTCTCAAGTGACAGTTGAAAAAATATCGATTTGCAATTTTGAAAGTATATTCTAAGACAGGGGTGGGCAACTATGGCCCCTTTATGACCTGAGCTGGCTGTGGAATTCTGGGAGTTGAAATCCACAGGTCGTAAAGGGACCATAGTTGCCCATCCCTAGAGCATAAACTGTAATAGAGAAAGTGCCACATGGGTGACAATTCCCACAGTGGCTGCCTAACTTCCCAGCCAGCAAACTCACAAATACTCATTCCTCCATTTCACTTATTAAATCCTCTTTGGCCATGGTGAGTCCCCCTCTCAACAGGCCATTGCAGAAGGTTTCATTGGCACAAATACTGGCAGTTATGCCAGTATGAACACAACGTACAATTTCCCTCTCTTCGCAATGGTTCTAATGTTGCTTTTATCCCAGAAATAGCATGCCAGATTTTGGAAATCCATTCTGTAAATCGGTGCTTCTCAATCTTGGCAGTTTTAAGTTGTAAAGACTTCAATTCCCACAATTCCCACAATTCCCCAGCCAGCATGAATGATGGCTGGGGAAATTTGAGAGTTGAAATCCACATATCTTAAAGGTGTCAAGTTTGTTTAAAAAAAATACACTGGTTTATGTAGTTCGCAGGAGAAATGAATTTTAAAGAAATTTGCACAAGCAATTTGCCATTGCTTAGTCTAAAGGTCTAATAATTCCACACCGCTTAATGCTGACAAGGCTGAGAAAGACTGATTTAGATTTTAAAATGCCAAATGTTAAACTATTCTGAAAAGTTATTCTTTTTAAATGTAAGATTTGTAAAATTCGAATTGTAAAATTTAAACCAAAATATTGTCACGTCCTGTTGGTCCTTTCCCCAAATAGTTAAGATTTGTGCGTTGTAGTAATAGGAATAGTTTATTAAATTTGTATGCCACCCAGCTCTCAAATACTCAAATTACAACCAAATTAACAAAAGATAGAAGATAAAAATAAAAGATGGCAAACCCAATGAAGCGAGAAATTGCACTCAGAAATGGTTTTCAAATTTCAGATGGAAACGAAGAGAGTTTTAGCTTCCTGAACACATACGCATGCTTTTACATGCATGCAATACATATACAAATATGCACAAAGACACGCCTTTAAAACCACATAGGCTGTGTGCATTTTTGTAAGCCTCCCCAAATACATGGAGGTGTTCTCTTTTGACTGGTATAGTTTCATCTTAAAACTCTGGGAAGTTGCTTTAGGCAGAAGATATCAATTGATCTTGTTTATGATTTTCATAGTGATTGAAGATACAGGAAATTATTGATTAGGACAATGGAAGAGGTGATCACTATGTGATCACCTCTTAATCTTAAACTAGATACTCCAAGAAGGACCATGAGAAAAAATTGCAAATATGCTGCCGCCTCCTCCTCCTCCTCCTCCTCCTCCATCATTCCAATCTGCAATGTTTCTGACTCCATCTTTCATACCTTACATGTCAGCAGAAATATTCAAATATCAATTCTGGAATAGGAATTACAACATGCATTTTTCTCCTGGATCTTTTCTAGCTTACACTACTCCATGCAATTAGAGCACTGGCCATATAATACTTCCCACAATGACACGTTCCTCAATTAGCATAGCATCCCCCCTTTTTAAAGTGCATTCCAGGGTCCATTTAGGAGAGCGAAGGGTGTTCCTATTTCCTCTGAAGAAATAGTAAGGCGATTGATCCCATCATACTCCTTTACTTAATCATGGCAAGGGAAAAATGTAAGAATCATTTTACTTCTTCATATTTGTAGGCAAAAGATACGGTGTCAAACAGGAAATTGCAGAAAAATGCACCTTTTTCACAAGGTCTGTTTTTCCTGGATGGAAACTGGATTTCTCCATTTGCTCTTAAAAGTAAAGGCGGCTTCATGAAGTGGATGTGTGAGAAGAATGCTCATCCTGTCTTTCATACTCTGTCTTGTTGGTTAACAGAAACCAACTCATGGTTAGAATCTGTTTCCGTTGCCAGATCAGAATCAACAACAGTGAGTAACAGAAGGCTACTTACACTTAAAAGCCTGAGCTTCTTCAAAGCCATGCAGCACTGAATTATCTTCAAAATTAACACGTTTGATAATGCTAACTTAGGCCGCCAGTTTCCACATTCAGGTAGCTCAAAGTCTGTTGATCAAAACACCGCTTTAAAAATAAAATCCCACCAATGAATGGTTGCATAACATCTAGGTGTTCCACAGGAGCTGAGATTTACCGATCTTCACAATTGTTTTACTCTGCAGTTCTACTTTTTTGTTGTTAGTTGCGAAGTCATGTCCGCCCCATCGCGACCCCATGGACAACGTTCCTCCAGGCCTTCCTGTCCTCTACCATCTTCTGGAGTCCATTTTGGAGTCTACTTTAACTCTACTTAAACCAAGCAACAGTGCCAGGTTTCCCAAACTGATTGCTCATGGTCACTTCGGATTGTTAGTAATGGGGTGTAGCCTTCTCAGAAAAGCAGATCCCAGATTCTCTGTTTTTTCCCCTCTTTTTTTGCCCTGTTTCATGTTTTCTTAGGCACAATGTCAATTTAAAACACCCTTAAAAATCCTTTTTGCTGTTCTTGCGGAAGAATACCTATTCCAGCTGCCATTAAAATACTATCTGTTTGAGGTAGAAAATATGAAAACTATTATCCTGCAAAGGTCTCTGATATAAAATTGAAATGTTACAATTTGGGGCAAGATGAACCCTGCAGTTTACGAGTTCCCCATTCAGAAGCTTGACTCTCTTTTTTTTTAATAAAACTTGTTTTTCTTTACTAACTTGAGGTCGGAGGAGAAAGAGAATTTTAACGAAAACGTGAAAGCTGGACAAGAAATCATCTCCAGTGCCCATTGGACTTGAGTTACAGTTTAACAAAAAAATAAAGACAAAAAAAAAAGACAAAAAACTTCTTTTGTACAGAGATATATTTTTATGAAATAAAGGTTTGTACAGTGGGGGAAAAGACACAATGTAAATTTTCTTTTTCTTTTTTTCATTATTGTAGTAAACAGTAGTGGAAGATTCAGCTTTTTTTGTAAATGTAATAAAAATGTATAAATATGGTTTCCATTTAAATAAATAAATAAAAAGGAGGAAAAAAAATCTATTGTAAATATGTATTCTACACATAAAGCTGGCTTGTCTGCGATATATAACATTTTAAGTTATCCGTTTCTGTATATGAGGCTTCTCCTTTGTGTCAACATACTTTACTGAATTTGAGAGCTATTTTAAATTTTTGAATTAAAATAAAATATAAATTTTTGCATTGATTTTCTTACAGGTTCTTTTCGTTCTGGTGGTTCTACTGTGTTCAAAAGAAACCTGTTTTGTTTGCACTGGCATAACATAGAAAAGAAGTCGGTCCCAGGTTAAAGCAGGGCTGATGAGAACTGGGTGACTTGGGGCGAATCACCAGGTGATGGTGAGTTCTAGTCCCACCTTAGGTACAAAAGCTGTACTGACTTTGGACCTAAATGGCATCCACCTGTTGAACCTGGAGATTGTTGGTCGATTACATTGTAGCAAAAATCCTCTATATTTATTCAGAAGACAAAGACCACGAAGGGTAGGAGAAAACAGGTTTATTTGCACAAAGGTTCAGTACACTAACGTGTCAAAGTCTGAACCCCGGGCTACACCCAAGGCGTCACTCTTATATAGTTTGTCACCACCGCTTTGCTCAAAGGGTGACTCTTATCTACCTTTAATACAATAAAAAGGGAGAAGTTTATATCTAGCGTTCACACAGTAGAAAAAGAGAAGTTCATACAATTGGTTATTCTTACCACATTGCCCTACACGGGTATTATCTTACACCACCTGTTATTTTCAGTTGACACTTCTTGTAAAATGTTTCTTCACAGAATTGCACATAGATCATCACATTCAGCCAGTTCCTAACATTAGTTAAAGCTTGCAACACATCACTTCTGTTAATTTAGTAAATATTTTTATGGTATTTTTCCCTCTGCCTCAACATGAAGTAGAGACAAAACAAACACAGTTGATCTACACAAAGCAGAGACACTCACAGCTGTGCAAGATTCGTGGAGCCATAGTGGTGCAGTGGTTAGAATGTAGTACTGCAGGCTAACTGACTGCTCACTCCAGGAGTTCGATCCTGATGGGCTCAAGGTTGACTCAGCCTTCCATCCTTCCAAGGTTGGTAAACTGAGGACTCAGATTGTAGGGGGCAACGTGCTGACTCTGTAAACTGCTTAGAGAGGGCTGTAAAGCACTGTGAAGCAGTATATAAGTCTACGTGCTGTTTCTATTCTGAAATGGGTCCTCACTACCTCCTGAAACATCCGTTCTCTGCCTCCAATGATAAATGTGGGTTCCAAGTTATTTATATATTTGGTGCTCAGCATGTAAAAATGCATGCAGGCTGGAGAGGAAGCATCTCCTTTCTGACTGCTGATCACATCTGCTTGAGCAGGTTCTAATTTAGCAGCCCACAGCAAGCATTTACTAAACTAATTAACAACAATTTATATACTAGCACTTTGTAAATTACCCATTAAGTCCCAGGATATCTTATACATCCAGCCCTCCCTGCTCCTGCAGCTCTACAAAATTTAGCATTTATGCAAGGGAAGCGTTTCTTGTTTAATTGCTCCAATTATATATCTAAAAAAGCTGCTTTAGTTTGGTTCTAAATTTGCTTCCTCAATTTCTCACCTGCAAAACATCTTAACCTATTCTTCTTTGTTAATTCTGCAACTGTCAAAATGGGCCGATGCTGCATAATTTCCCCCCACTTCAATCCAAACTGAAATTTCTGTCTTTTTGAAATTATGACCATCATGGTTAATCGTTCTTATGGTCCTATGATTTTGAACAATGATATTTGTTAAAACATAAACCATTTTCCGTCACATTCAAAAGGCAGATATGACTGATTTCTGCTAAAGAAGATACAGTAACTACTTTTAGAACAGGGGTGTCCAGTCTTGCCCACTTTCAAATCTGTGGACTTCAAATCCAAGAATTTCCCAGCCAGCAATTGAAGTCCACAGGTATGAAAGTGGCCAAGATTGGACATCCCTGCTTTAGTGCCACAGCTCCCAACTTCCATGAGATCCACCCTCCACCCTCAGATTTTACAAAATACATCTAGTAGTTCAGCAGGGCAAAAATTATGACCTAGAGGTTGCAAAAAATAACTTTTTGCTTGGGGGTGGGAGAAACAGAGAAAAGGGGGTCCTGACAGGCAAAACCAATCTTAAGCCTTGAAGATTAATACATCCTTTCCATGCCTTAAAACTCTATAAAACCACTTGTTATGGTTCCGACACATGAAACTCTTCAAAGAACTTCGAGGCATTGTTTGCCTTAAAGAATCTTTATTCGAGTAGCAATACATCGGCACGTACATAGTCCAAGCCAAAATTTGGCTTCCCCTCCCCTCAGCACATAGTATCAAAGCACAATTCCCTCCTCTAATTTACAGTCATAAATCACATTCTCCAATTAGTTTGAAATGCAGACTTTCCCTCCAGTTCTCCAACCCGCCAATTCTTATCATCTCTTATTTCAAAAACCTTGGTTCTCACATTAGTTACAGTATTGTTATGTCTAACTAAACTCCCATGCACATTCCTCCTCCTCCCCTCCCCCAGTATCATCTAATTCTAACTCTAACAGTAAAACTTAAAGGAAAATGGATGCATCTCCATATGTTGTCAAAGCAAGAACATCCAATGTTAGCAGCATTGACACCATTCCCCTACGGAACTCCAATGAAGCCCACACATGCTAGGAGAAGCCTGGTATGGTCCTCAACCCATATGAAGCTATACCCTTTATACTTCCATAACTCATACTTCCATTAATAGTTGATGTAGAAAGTAAAGGAGGTTACCTTGCTGGAAATACGCAAGAACTCTTACTAAGGCAAAGACTCTGAAACATGCTTTAAGAGAGTATCTGTAGTCCAGGATTGAATTGTGAAGTCCTTGTTGCTTTGTGAACTTGGTTTGTTGACTTACAGATATTTCATCACCCGACTAGGTAACTTCATCCGTGCTAGTGAGTACGGAGTTTGCTCCCATTATTATTTGGATAATGAGACTTCTGCAAGCAAAAAAACAAGCTCGGAGGCATCAAGGACTCCACATTCTTTAAGTCCTAGAAAATAAAATAATATACAGAAGCCGCTCAAGCAAAGATCTCCCTGATTCACTGGAGTATGAAAAGGAAAGGAAGCATAGCACAATCCAACTGACACAATTCTGACAGGATTGCCAACTCCAATAAAGTGTAGTTGTAGACTTCCAGTGTAATGGGGATGACAGTTGGTTAGTTCTCATGAAAATTATGCATGCTGGCTGGGGAATTCTGGGAGCTGAAGTCCATACCCATTTCTATTTTTTCACAAACAAAAGGAGAACTGAAAACAGAAACATACAAGAGATTTTTCCCCCCATCTGTTAGGAATAATATGAGAGGGAATTACTGAGAAATGATACTGTGTGTTCCTTTTTTCTTAACGTATTGATTGTTGAAATACTTTGCTGGTGAGAACACTCTCTGCTCAGGCCTGTTCTGAATGCATGAATGGCTCCTAAAACATCCCAGTGGAAAGATTTCTCTCCTGGAATCTTCTCTTAGGTTGTAAATGAAGGATGGGACCAGGAATCTGCAAATTGCTGGATTAAATGGTGGTTTATGTCTGGGGACATTCGCACACCCATCCCTTTCTACCTTGTGACTAAGTGCACAGACATCAAATTCAAAGTATAAAAAGTTTCCTTTGGACTAAATTTTAAGCCAAGTTCTGTTTTATCCAGTTGAATGAGAACTGGGGGAAAATATCTAATAGAATCTTTTTTCATGGCATTAGTCAGGTGCAAAGAATCAGGACTATACATTAAATTGAAATTAAGAAGATTTATTACTGAAGCCTACAGGCAAGAATCTAGTCAACTAACTTTCAACACTAAATTGGTGCTAGATAAGAGTTAACGGAATTCAAGAGGGGTTGGACTTAGACCATGTGTTGGAACATAATGATTCTAGGCTGATGGCTTGCTTAACTCCACCCCCAACTCTGCCTGCTCTTCTCCTACATCACCCACCAATAGCAGCCACAGGAGGTAAACCCTTGTTCCAGTTTTGCTGCCTTTGATGCAAGTCAGGAAGATTAAGGATGGCAGGAGCATGAAGTTTCCTTCTAAGTCTAAAAACACTGGATGTGAAAAATATTCATCTTATTTTGGGGATGAGTATTGTGAGTGCTCACAATTCACATTTGTCTCTTGTAATAGTTGCTGATATAGTTTCAAGCCAGGAGCCAGCACTGATAATTCACAAAGAAAAGTGAGTCATATCTATACAGCTCCTACATCTTTTCAGTGTGACAACTGCCTCACAGAATTACACACTATATCTCAATCACCGATGCTGTTTTTCCTCTTGAAAATCTGTGGATTTTTCTCAAAAAAAAAACAAACCACAAAAAAACAACCTCTTTAAAAAATAGCTCTATCAAGCAACTGTGACTTCTGCATGTTGCTGGAGGGCCATATGTTGGTATTATAAGTTCTATCTGGCAGGTACTCTGAAAAACATAAATGTCTATGGAGATTCTCAATTATCCAGATCATGATTGTCCCAAAAGTGCTTTTCAAAAGGCAACTGGACTTCTGAAGAAGCTTCTTGGATGAGAAGCAAAAAAGTTTCAAAGTAAAAACCAAGAAAGTCCCGTTGTCTTTTGAAAAACAACTTTGGGGTTTATAGAAAGTATGGGGGGGGGAATCAAAGCATGATTCTATCTGCACTGTGAAACTAACAATGATGGTGAAATTGATTAGACTGGACTGAGGATTATGTGGAGAAAGGCCAAAGAGTTAATGGAAAGAATGTCAGTACAAAAATAACATTGATTTTCCAAGGCATCTTATTCAATTGGGGGGGGGGAGGAGGGGAAGGAAGCAAAATTATTTGAATCTGTGCATTTTCAGAAGGAAAAGTGGGCTAGCAAATTGGTCTACACTGAAGCAGCTGGTGGTATCTGGAGTTGTAATTCTCAAGCCAGTCTGAACAATGGCAAGGAGTTGTGGAGTCTGAGTTGTTTTCCCATTAGTCTGGCCAACCTCTATACAAAGTCTTGAGGAACTGTGGGGTCCTTGGACCTCTCTGAGCTTGGTGGTTTTCTTGCAGACGTTTCATTATCAAACTAGGTAACCTAGTTTGGTGATGAAACATCTGCAAGAAAAGCTCAGAGAGCACCAAGGACCTCACTGTTCAACTCTGAGCAGCAAATATTCTTTTTTTTATTGGTACTTGAAGAATTAAAGGTGCCATTTCTCTCCATTTCTTCACCATCACAGTGCCTGTCTCTGATATAATCTTCCCATCAAGCTTGTCTCTTTGCTTCTCCCCCCCAAAAAAACAAAAAAACAGCATCATGCAAATCAGGAGAGGTCTCCCAAGAAACTGCCCAAGATGACAACAATGTTCCTGGAGCAATATCGCAACTGACAGCATGTGCCACCGGTGTCCATCTGGTCCCTTATACCGATGGAGAAAAAGGTGATTAATGCTGTCAGATCTACTGTAGCTTTCTTACCGCTCCATCATATTATTAGGATTAATTTGTGCTGACACCCGAAGAAATCACCAACTAGAGCAAGGCAATGGAAAAGAATAAATGTGTGCCTTGATTATTACAGAATATCAATGCAGCTACAACTATATTGGTAAGAATAAGAATCTGATAAAGAGCTCTCTAAATTAAACTTCTGTGATTCCAGTTGAAGGCACCCACCCCCTACCTCCAAGGCAGAAAAGATCCAAGATTTTGGAAATAGCAAAGATGGTGAAGACATTACTAGGTGAGAGCAGAGGCAGCGGCAAGAATTTTTTATAGAGGCTGCACTCATATAACATGCGTAAAATATGCATACTGGATCTTCCATCACTCTAACAAGCAGTTCTTTAACCAAATCCCCTTCTTCTTCTTCTTGTGCCCTATCCTTTATCGGACGTTGGCGATCATGTTGGCGATCCTGTTTTTATCAGCAGCCGCACGAAAAAGTGCTGCTGAGTTTTGTCCAAACCAGTCCCTTAGATTTTGAAGCCACGATGTTCTTCTTCT